>NC_070632.1:1203092-1448092 GCF_947347685.1 Pleuronectes platessa
CATCATGTCAACACAGACTCTCAACATGCTGCTGACCTCAGTCCAGTCTGTGACCTGAAGATAAATATCAGATCAGACCTGTTGGACCATTGTTTCATTCATCAGCTTCTTCTCTGTGTGTTGGTCACTGAGCAGGTTTGTGTAATTAAACACTGTTTAAAGTAGGGATGGCTCCTGATGTCACTTCCTGTTTGTTTCTATACTTATCAACTGTCCAACGTGTTTCAATAAGAATGAGTCTTATTTTGAAAACCTGAGGAGGACGAGTGCTCGGCCTCAGTCCACATGTTATTTACTGACACTTTCTTAGTGATCAGGAGCAGGTGAGTGCAGGTGATTGGAGTTGATGAGGTGGACGTGACTGACAGGCTGGGTGAGTGACAGATGACTGAGGGACAGTGAGCAGAGCAGAACTGAGACAATTTAAATAAATAATGACCCAATAAGAAAGAAAGTCTGAAAAGTGAAGAAGGATTTAAGGACCTCAGAGTCTCCAGTCGACAGTTTGGACTCTCCAGTCCAGAACACAGCAGCTTCACTGCTGAATCCTGCAGGTTGTTGTTTCCACTCAGATCCAGTTCTCTCAGATGTGAGGGGTCTGACTTCAGAGCTGAGGCCACGACTTCACAGTGAGTCTCTGAGAGTCGACAACCAATGAGTCTGTAATTAAAGAAAATATCAAATCTGTGAGAATTAAATCAGAAAACACAACATTCATACAAAACGTGATCATGTGACCCTCACCCTGGTAAATCCCCTCTTTGTTAAAAACTCCTCAAGAGAATCCTTTCAGATTTGGTTCAAGCATTCATTCAGACTAACAGAGGAACTCATTAGATTCAGGTGGTCAGAGGTCAAAGGTCAAGGTCCCAGAACATGTTCATGGCCTCTTGAACATGATGTCTCAAGTCTGTCTTCAGGGGATTTCTTCACATTTTGACTCAAAGACAAACTGATTAGATTTCAGTGGTCAAAGGTCAAAGGTCACAGTGACCTTTGACTCTACATCTGATCTAGTTGTTCTCATATGTACATGAGAACAATGAGAAGGTTGAGGGTTAATAATAATAACTTTATCTCACACACACACACACACACACACACACACACACACACACACACACACACACACACACACACACACACACACACACACACACACACACACACACACACACACACACACACGTATTTAAAGAACGACTCATCTCCACTGATTGAACATGTTATTGATCATGTCTGGACTCACTGAGCCTTCCTGCAGTTCCTCACAGCTGGGATCAGTCTCCATAGACCCTGTTCTGATGTGTTGAACTTCTTCAGGTCCAACTCATCCAGAACCTCCTCTGACATCTGCAGCATGTAGGCCAGAGCTGAGCAGTGGATCTCAGAGAGTTTCTCCTTTGATCTGTTCTCTGACGTCAGGAACTGTTTCATCTGCTGATGAACTGAGTGGTCGTTCATCTCAGTCAGACAGTGGAAGATGTTGATGCTTCTGTCAGGAGAAATGTCATCACTCTTCATCTTCTTCAGGTTGTAGATGATTCTCTGGATGATCTCTGGATTGTTCTCTGTCCGACCCAGCAGGCCTCCTAAGACTCTCTGGTTGGACTCCAGACTGAGGCCGTGAAGGAAGCGAACAAACAGGTCCAGATGACCATTTGTACTGGTGAGGGATTTCTTCATGGTTCTCTTCAGGAGGTCATCCAGGGAGAAGATTCTGTATATGATCCAATTTGTTCCTAAGAAGTTCTTGAGTTCTTTTCTGTTCCTCTTGGTGTAACAGTGGAACATGTAGACTGCAGCCAGAAACTCCTGAACGCTCAGATGAACAAAGCAGTAGACTGATTTCTGGAAGATCACACACTCTCTTCTGAAGATCTCAGTACAAACTCCTGAGTACACCGAGGCCTCTGTGACATTAAGACCACACCGCTCCAGGTCTTCTTGGTAGAACATGATGTTTCCTTTCCTCAGATGTTTAAGTGCCAGCCTCCCCAGCTTCAGGAGAACGTCCCTGTCAGCCTCCGTCAGCTGCTGTGGACTCGTCTCATGTCCCTCACCGTACTTGTTGTTCTTCCTCTTTGTCTGAACCAGCAGGAAGTGTGAGTACAGGTCAGTCAGGGTCTTGGGCAGCTCTCCTCTCTGGTCTGTGGTCAACATGTGCTCCAGAACTGTAGCACTGATCCAGCAGAAGACTGGGATTTGACACATGATGTGGAGGCTCCTGGACGTCTTGATGTGTGAGATGATTCTGCTGCACAGCTCTTCATCACTGAATCTCCTCCTGAAGTACTCCTCCTTCTGGACCTCAGTGAAGCCTCGTACTTCTGTGACCCTGTCAACACATGCAGGAGGGATCTGATTGGCCGCCGCAGGTCTGGAGGTTATCCAGACGAGAGCCGAGGGAAGCAGATTCCCCCGGATGAGGTTTGTCAGCAGCACGTTGACTGATGACCTCTGTGTGACCTCAGACACAAGCTCCCTGTGGTTGAAGTCCAGAGAAGGTCTGCTTTCATCCAGGCCGTCAAAGATGAACAAAGGTTTACAGACAGCGAGCGTCTCTGCCGTGAGCTTCTGTAACTCTGGATGGAAAACATGGAGCAGCGTGAGAAGACTGTGCTGCTGGTCCTTCACCAGGTTCAGCTCCCTGAACGAAAGCACAGCCAGCAGACCCACATCCTGGTTCTCTAAACCCTCTGCCCAGTCCAGAGTGAACTTCTGCACCGAGAAGGTTTTTCCAACGCCAGCGACTCCGTTGGTCAGGACGACTCTGATGCTGCTCTGCTGGTCAGTGGAGGCTTTAAAGATGGCGTGGACCTTGATGGGAGTGTCCTGGAGGATCTTCATCTTGGAAGCCGTCTCAAGCTGCCTCACCTCATGTTGAGTATTAACCTCTTCACTCTGTCCCTCTGTGATGTAGAGCTCAGTGTAGATCCTGTTGAGGAGGGTTCTACTTCCTGTTTCATCACTTCCTTCAGTCACATGTTCACATCTCCTCCTCACACTGAGCTTATGTTCATCTGAAACCTCCTGCAGACCACGATCTGCTGAAAGACAAGAAACAATGTGAGAGACAGAGAATCTGAGAATCTGCTGATTGTTTTCATCAGATACAGAAAAACTACAGAAAATAAAAGCTTTTTAACTTTGTGCTTTTCTAACGATGTTAAATGTTGATGCTGTATGAAGGAACAAAATAAAACCACATGTGCTGTTGTCAGAAGTGAAGACATCAGCAGACACATGTACAGTGCTGCTCTGACCGGCTGTCTGACCTCCAGCTCCTGTTCTGGATCTTTGTCCACACTGGGGACAGGAGGAGCCTCCTGAAGAACCAGACTGGTCCCAGTATGAGGTGATGCACTGTCTGCAGAACCAGTGTCCACAGCTGGTGGAGACTGGATCCTTCAGGACGTCATGACACGAAGCACAGCAGGACGACTGCTCCTCCTCAGAAACATGACTCCTCTTCCTCTCCCTGTGAAGACATTAGAGATGAGCCGGATACTCGGCTGAAACGAGTATCCGGTACGGATAAAGCACTTTTGCCGAGCACGAGTATTATACGAGTAATACGAGTCAATATCTGTGCGCGGACTGAATGAAAATCCTCACACAGCGTCACAGCGCTCCTCCCCTTCACACACCGCTCTGCTCACTCACTCACAGAACAGCTCTCTGTCTCTCAGTCACTCAGGTTCGCGGGTCTTTTCCGTTAACGTTTAGGGTTTCTTCAGCTTGAAGTTTGTTTTTATTTCAGTTTGTACTTACTTATTAACCAGTAGAGTTCTGTTAAACGTGGGTTCGTTCAGACGTGGTGCTGGTAGAAAGCGACTCGCGTTGCGTCTCTGCCTGTCGGAGATTTTTTTTTTTTTTTAAACAGTTTTTTTTTTTTTTACTTTAACGGTTTAAACTTTTTTTAAACCGTCAGTTGGCTCTAACCAGTTTTATTTTACTTCACGCACTGAGTGTCTGACAAGTTCTAGGTAGTAGTGATATAAAAAATATTACAAATTAAGCTACACACACACACTCCCCCTCTCTCTCTTACTCACTTACACACACACACACACACACACACACACACACACACACACACACACACACACACACACACACACACACACACACACACACACACACACACCTGGTGTGGAAATAAATTAAAAAAAATTCCAAGTTAAAAAAGAAAGTTATGTTGAGTATGAAAACACTTGTTATTACATTTCACTTCATAATTGCAACAGCATGTGTTGTATTCATTGTTACAAAACTTGTTCTGTAAATAGTTCGTTTGCTATTGTGATCAAAATCATTGATCTGAAGCTCAATGCTGATGCTGTCCTGTAATAGTTTTCTAATCAGCAATAAATATAACAATTTCTGATCAACCCATATCAATTGCATGCTTAAAATAACATACTGGTTAAAGCCCCGCCCATTTCAAGACAACCCGGTACACTTCCGGGTTAAATCACACCCACTTCCGGGTTAGGCCCCGCCCACTCCGAGTACGGATACGGATACAGATAATTGATATGGTTAACAGATACAGATACAGATACAGATAATGCTGTACTCGCTCATCCCTAGAAGACATGTCCTGATAACTCACATGTCACAGTCACAGGTTGTCATTACTTCTGTCAAGGAGGTTTTGTTTTCACCCAGTATGTTTGTGTGTTGGTTGGTTCGTTAGTGGGATTATAAAAAACGACAGATTACCAGTAAACTTGGTGGAAGGTTGTGGTCTGTGAACCAGATCGGGGGGGGGTCCTCTGTCACAGACATGTTCAGAGGACTGATGTTTACCAGTGTGTGGAATTTGGTGCAGATCCAAATCAGAATGAGTCTCTAGTGGATTTCAAAGTGGTTTCATAAGGAGCGTGTTGGTTCTTGGTGGAGGTCTGAGCTCTTTGAGTGATTCTGAGAGATTAGTCACCAACTTCAATGAAGCTGTGTCCTAATGCAGGGGCCACACTAGAGGAAACTAGATCCTCTTCAGAGCAGGTCCCAGTAGAAACAGTCTCTTACTCTGTGTGTGAGGGTCCAGGTTCTTTACTGAAGACTGGAGGAGTTCTCATGGACCGGTCACTCTTCAGAGACAGACAGCTGGACCCTGGAGACTCTGCTCTGTCCTCTTCCTCCTCATAACCACTCATCTTCAGTCTGAGAGGAAAAACACTGTGAGCTCAAACACACACAATGAAGCCAGGTAGTAAACTCAGTGTTTCTTTAACCTGAGACAGTTGTAGGTTTAATGTGTTGGACTCAGCCAATCACAGCGTTGAGTCAAACTGTTGATTGACTGACAGAAGTTCATCCTGAATCTTCTTCTCTCTAAAGTCCACGAGTAGAAAACTGACCCAGAGTCAGTGACAGTGAAATAATATGAATGAATAATATAAATGTAGCTGAACACTCACCAGCCTCAGACTTCACGTCTCCTCCGTCTGCTCCTTGAAGTTAGAACCAGTCTGAACACTTTCACTGGAGGCTCCTCCCCCTCTCTGCAGGTACTGGAAATCACATGACTCTGTGTGTGTGTGTGTGTGTGTGTGTGTGTGTGTTTGCGTGTGACTGTGTGTGTGTGTGTGTTGTGTTCACACTCACCTGCTCACTTTCCTTCCTTCTGCTCGTCAAGGTGAAAATGGAGTCTGACCTGTTGAACCAGTTCACTCTTGAAAATTAAATGAAATCACATGACTCTGTGTGTGACTGTGTGTGTGTGTGTGTGTGTGTTTGTTGTGTTCACATGAAGCTAACCCTAACCCATGTTTCCTCCTGTGATTTGAAGGTTGTTATATTTGGTGTTGGAGCTGAATGTGTGACTCCATCTGCAGAACTCTGCCACGTCAGGTCACATTCATACATCATCGTGAATATTAATTATTAGTTACATGGCAGAATTGATAAGATGCACATACCAGGTATTTACAAGCAAATCCACCCACTGTAATAAGTATGAGGTCTAGATCTCATCAGTGTAGATCAGCAATACATAAATACATGTAGAACAACTACAAGTTTACATGAGGCAGAGAGAGAGAGAGAGAGAGAGATACTGAGAGAGACAGATACAGAGACAGAGACTTTTGACTTTTAAGTTAACTTTTATTTATATCATTTCATGAAATAAACGTAATAAATAACACTTCAATCAGATCATATTTTACACAAGAAACCTACATGTCAGACACCAACATGGACTTTAAAAAGGATCAGTGAACCGTTCTCCTCTGTGGAACATAAAACCTGTCTGATCCCTCACTGGGATGTAAAAGCTTCCAGGTTACTGGTCAGGCTGTAGAAGGCTTGTTCTCTTTTAACGTGAGTTGCTACCAAGCCTTTAAAACACTTCACCACATCTGTCCAGCCTACCCTCAACATCTGGTTCTTCCTGCTCTTCCAGGTGGCCAGTTTAGCCAAACAGGAAGTTCACCAGGACGAGTGTTTCTCTGTTTCTTTTTTGGTATTTAGGCCCAAAAACAAACAAAGGGAGAGAGAAGTTCTCCCCCAGAGCCTCCACCCACTGCTGTAGTTGTTTAAATAAACCCTCTAGTGGAGGACAAGTCACCACTAGGTGCTCTAGAGTCTCCCTCTCACCACAGAAACCACATCCCTCCCAGTGCTCGGGTCCAGGTGAGCTCTGTGTCTGTTTGTAGCTAAAGCTCCATGAATAATCCTCCACTGGAGGTCACCCACCCGTCTGTCAACAGGAGGTTTATACAGGACCCTCCACCGGCCTTCAGGGTTGCAGCCTGCAGCAAATTCCTTAGTCCACCTCATCTCCTTGACTCCAGCCAGAGAGCGAAGGTTCAGCACCTTCACACAGCTGACATGAAGCTGCTTCTTCCCAGAAGAGCTGAAACTACCCAGCACCGGGGTTCTGAAGGACAGAAGCAGTCCACTCTCCTCTCGCCACCCGTCAGCAGCAGGGCTGACGATCGGGGGGGGGGACAGGGGGGGGGGGGGACAGGTTCTCACTGTCATCATCCCATTGGTCAGCTAGAGTACGGTTTTCAGCAAACACTCCCAGTGGCACAGACAGGGACTGCAACACTTCCTCCACAATCCTCTCCAGCACTCTGGAGCAGTGAATTTCAACCTTTTTTGAGCCGCGGCACATTTTTTACATTTACAAAATCCTGGGGCACACCACCAACCAAAATGACACTCTATGGCCTAACACAGTACATATAATACATATAGTTAGTAATATAATTTCTAAATGTATTAAAAAGCACTATTTTAAATTATTTCAGCCTTTTCTTACTCTTACCATTTAATGAGCACAAATTGAATCAGATTTATGAAAACAATCTTTGATTTAATTAAACTTTATTTAACGGAGACATATTATACCCATTTTATTACAGTTGATATGGTTCCATGGGGTCTAAATGAAATGTCTGTAACATATTTTGGTCAAAATACCACAAGGATCATTTAAGGACCTTTTAACCCTGTCTAAAACAGATTGACCTGTTTTGAGTGCCAATAGTTACTCCCGCCGTTTACCCGCGCTTCATTGAATTTCTTCACTTTGACGTTCAGAGCACTGGGCAGAAACCACATCGCGTCACCACCCACCGTGGGCCTTCGCGATGCTTTGTTTTAATTAAACAGTCGGATTCCCCTGGTCCGCACCAGAGTCAGCTGCTAGGCGCCAGCCGAGGCGCACCGCCGGAAGGGCCCCCCCGCGCGAACGGAGGGTTCCCCCAGCGGGCGCCGTAGCTGAGGTGATCCGCGAGAAGGGCCCGACACGCGTCCAGAGTCGCTGCCGCCGACCGCCGTACCCGGTCCCCCCCCCCCCCGCCTTCCGCACCGGCGACAGACACCGCCCCACGGTCCAAGAGAAAGAAAGCCCCCGCACCACTGACGCCGTGAGGCACAGCGGAATAGGACCTCCCCCCCAAAAAACGTTGAGTCTCCGGCGGCGTGGAGAGGAGGGCGACTGCTCCCCCAGCCGCGGCACCTGCCCAGCGGTTTAACCACAAATACCAATGATATCAGTGAAAGTCAAGTTTATTACCGATGTGCAGATGTCGGTAAACGAGGTGACTATCTGCCGCTACCGATGCTCGGCCGATACTTCGGTGCAACACTAGATATTATATAATTTCCCACGGCATACCTGATGATCTCTCACGGCACACTAGTGTGCCGCGGCACACTGGTTGAAAATCACTGCTCTGGAGGACCTGATGCTGGTGACGTCACAGAGTGTTTCCATGGAGGCCTTTGTGAGGTGGCCAAGTTTGATGATCCCTGCCTCAATAAACTTATTCCTTAAGGTTGGAGAGGAAAAAGTGTCAGTTCTCAGGAAGTTGTTGTAGAACAGCGGCTCCTCAAACAACCATATCCCCGGTGGGGTCAGGGGTCCGCTTGACCTCCAGCGTCTGCCAGGCGTTCACCACCGAGCTGTAGAATGGTGTCAGCCCTGTCAAGTCAGCTTCAGTAGTTGAGATCAGAAATAACTGTTTGTCCAGCCCTAGTCGGCCATCTTGTCTGAGCAGCAGACGAGCAGGAGCCAACCAGCAGAGACCACAGCCGTAGAGTATCTTCTGCACTGTCTGCAGTCTGAAGGCCGCAGTTCTGGATATAATGTCAATAAGACCCTGACCTCCCTCTGCCACAGGGCGATACAGGGCCGCTGCCCTCAGCCAGTGCTGACCAGACCAGAAGAAGTCCACCAGACGACGCTGCACATCCTTAAGCCGACCAGGAGGTGGCACCAACACGATAAGTCTGTGCCAAAGAGACGAGGCGACCAAGTTATTCACTATCAGAACTCTCCCCCTGTAGGACAGATAAGGTAGCAACCATTTCCATTTAGACAACTTTGCTTCCACCTTTTCCAGCAGCCCCTCCCAGTTCTGCTTCTGGAAGCCCTCACTCCCTAGATGGACCCCCAGAACCTTTAATCCATTTTTCCCCCACTGGAGGTTTGCAGGAAGATCAGGCTCAGTCCCCGGGCTCCACTGCCCCATTAAAAACCCCTCACTCTTCTCCCAGTTGACTCTGGCTGAAGAGGCTCTCCCATAACAGACCAGACTTTCCTGTAGTCGCTGGACATCATGCTGGTCATGGGTAAACACATTAACGTCATCAGCATACGCCGAGACGACCACAGGAGGGTTGTGAGCCAGCCCCGGCAGAGAGAGAGAGAGAGAGAGAGAGAGAGAGAGAGAGAGAGAGAGAGAGAGAGAGAGAGAGAAAGAGAGAGACCCCTCAGCCTGCTCCTCAACCTGCACAGAAGTGGCTCTATGGCGATGCTGTATAGTAGTCCTGAGATGGGGCAGCCCTGCCTGATGCCTCTAGTGACGGGAACAGGACAGCTCAGCCCCCCCCCACCTTCACCACGCAACTGGCCTCGCTGTACAGCAGTTTAATCCAGGAAAGGAAACCCCCCCCGAACACCAAAAGCCTGCAAAGTTAAAAATAAAAACTCGTGATCCACACGGTCAAACACTTTCTCCTGATCGATTGATATAATGCCCACCTTAACATTATATAATTTACACACATCACACACATCTCTTATTAAAAACAGATTGTCCAGCATGGATCTGTCAGGAACACAGTAGCATTGATCTGGGTTGATCAGCTGTTCGATATAAGTCTTCAGCCTGTTGGATAGAACCTTCGAGAGGATTTTGTAATCGGTGCATCAAAGGGCGACTGGTCTCCAGTTCTTTAAAAGGCTCAGATCTCCCTTCTTAGGCAGCAGAGAGAGAACTGCCCGTCTACAGGAAGTAGGAAGTGTCCCTTTTTTAAAACACTCTAAAAATGTCTAAAATGTCAAGTCCCAAAATACCCCAGAAATGTTTTAAAAACTCAGCAGGTGGTCCATCCACTCCAGGGGCCTTTCCGGACGCCATCTGCTCCACAGCCGTGGTCAGCTCCTCTAGGGTGATGTCAGTGTTTAGTGTGTCCTGTTCTTCTGGAGTCAGCTGAGGAAGTCCTTCTAGCAGCTCTGCAGTAGCGTCTGCATCACAATGTTCTGCCCTGAACAGCTCAGAGTAGAAACCTACGGCGTGTTTCCTCATCTGAGCCGGTTCTCTGGTCACTTCTCCGTCCGGGAGCCGCAGAGACACCATCACTTTCCTCCGAGCCACCGACCTCTCTAAGTTGAAGAAGAAGGTGGTCGGAGCGTCCATATCATGTAGTTTAGTGAATCGGGCTCTGACCAAGGCTCCTTTGGCTCTCTTGTGTAAAAATGAGTTTAAGTCCTGTCTCTTGGTTTTGAGCCGTTCTGCATCCTGCCCGTTGTTTTGTGTGTCAGCCTCCAGGTTCCTGATTTCCTCTTCTAATGTCTGAATGGCTCTTTTTATTTTAACTGTTGAGTTGGCTGAGTGTTGCTGACAGAACACTCTGATTTGGGCTTTTCCTACTTCCCACCACCGGGTGAGGGAGGAAAACTCATGTTTCTTTTTTCCCCAAAAAGCCCAAAATAGTTTACAATTTTCACAGAAAGTAAAATCATGCAATAATTGAACGTTAAAATGCCAAAGACTTTGATTTTACTGTTGATGATAAAATGAACTCCATTAAAACTAGATGGTGATCAGTAAAACCAACAGGGAGGATCTGACAGTTAAGAACCTGATTAGTAAAAGTGGCAGTAAGATAAAACCTATCTAACCTGCTGCACTCATCCTTCCATCTAACACCTTCACCAGGTGTACTGCCGGGCTGAAGGATGTTTCATCCTCCACACATCCACCAGATCTGCTTTCATGATACTCTCAGATAAAAGCCGGGAGGACTGAACATGTGGCTCCACACCCGTCCTATCTAGCTTCAAATCTGTGCAGCAGTTCCAATCTCCACTCAACACAATACATTCATTCTGATCAATGCCGCTAAGTGTTTCATTTTAAATTTTAAAAACTCTTTCCCGCTCAGAGCCTTGGTTTGGTGCATAAATATTAATACAACTGAATTTAAAATCTTGTGTTTCAGCTTTTACAACAAGAATTCTACCTTTAATTATTTCTGTGTGTGAGATTATCCTTATATTAGCTTTCTTGGAAAACAGGATGGCAACTCCTGCACTTATATTTGTTCCATGGCTGAGGACATGTTGTCCACCCCACCATCAGCCCCAGTCAATCTCATTGGTAGTGTCCGTATGTGTTTCCTGGAGAAACACTACATCCAGTCTCTTCTGCTTTATTAATTCTGATAGGACAGCTCTTTTCTTAGCATCTCTGCCCCCGTTTATATTTAATGATGCTATCTTTAAATCCTGCATGGGAAAAATGAGGAGAGTCAACAGAAAACAACAACAGTGAAACACCCCGTGATTTAAGAAAATATGTATTAAGACACTTTCAACTTCTTAGATATTTTTGTGTTCGATACCTTTAACCCTTTTCTTACCCCGATGACTAATTTCTTTAGACGGTAACGCTTCTTTTCATCTAGTAAATTCAGCCCAACCACCTTCTGTAGAGTGGTGACTGTCTGAATAAATTTCCCAATATCTGGGAAAAAGTCGTTCACATTTACTGTTTTCCCAAACGTTTCATCCAGGAAACTATCTATCTCCTCCAGAGAGTAAAAATCACCGTTCTGTGAAGCGCTTCCAAAAACGGACCCGCTTTCACAGTCCGAGTCCGAGTCCACGTCCATGCCCTCCTCCACGTCGTTACATTGACCACCATCCCCGACCATAGAGCCACCGGCCACCGGGCCGCTAACCCCCGCATCTCCGACTATAGGTTCACCGGGCACTGGGCCTCTAACCTCCGCACACCCGATCCCCGAGCCGCTACCACCCTCATCCCCGACCAAAAAAGAACCTTTAACACCCGTGACCACCACTGCATCTTCAGTGCTCACCTGTCCTGCTGTGCCCACCTGAGACACCGAGCCACCTACCCCAGCGGACTCATCCACCGGGCCCCCGGCAGCACCTACAGCCGGCGCGGAGCCGCCTGCCTCGCTGAGCTCCGGAGGAACAGCCTCCTTTCCCCCGACAGCCACAGTAGCCCCAGCGGGCCCTGCTGCGTGCTGTCTGCGGGGACACGAGATCCGCTTGTGACCCACCTCCCCACAATCAAAACATTTACTGCTCCCTGAGCTCGCATACACCATATAGAACCCGTCCTCGTGCTTGACCCGGAATGACACCTTCAGAGTCTGTGTGGTGGAGCTGAGGAACATAAACACCTGTCTCCTCAGTGACTGTACATGTTTCAACTTGTGATCCTTACACCCCAGAGTCACCGGCCTGAACCCGCTCGCCATTTTCCCGAAGCGCTTTAGTTCTTGCTCCAGCGCCTGGTTGGAGATAAACGGGGGGACACCGGACACCGTGACCCGGGTCGAAGGCACCGCCAGTGGGGACACCTGGACGAGCTGATCCTGGATCACCAGGCCGCTCTCCACGAGCTGCGCCACACACTTCAGCTCCTTCATAAACACCACCACCGCCTTCTTCATCCGTGATGCGTAGGAGATGTTCCCGTACCCCACCTGCTCTCCTACCGCCAACAACACCTGCTCCACCGAGACGTCCTGCTCCGGGACCAGCCTCACTCCGTGTCTGAGAGACAAGGACAGCGGCCCAAAGGACGCCATCCCGCCGCGAACACACGGCTCGCTCACCGCCAAACAGTCACAGACACACTAACAATACAACAACTAACAACTACACAATCATACAAACACAACGTTTTTGAATATAACTACCGCAATTTACGAAAAAAACCGACACGCTCTCACAAGCTCACCGCCACTCCACCAACAAACTCCCATAATGCACTGAGAGAACGAGAGCGTGTGTGTGTGTGAGAGTGTGTGTGTGTGTGTGTGTGTGTGTGTGTGTGTGTGTGAGAGAGAGAGAGAGAGAGAGAGAGAGAGAGAGAGAGAGAGAGTGTGTGTGTGAGAGAGAGAGAGAGAGAGAGAGAGTGTGTGTGTGTGTGTGTGTGTGTGTTGGAGAGAGAGTGTATGTTTTTGTGAGAGAGAGAGAGAGAGAGTGTGTGTGTATGTGTGTGTGTGAGAGAGAGAGAGTGTGTGTGTGGGTGTGTGTGTGTGAGAGAGAGAGAGAGAGTGTGTGTGTGGGTGTGTGTGTGTGAGAGAGAGAGAGAGAGAGAGAGAGTGTGTGTGTGTGTGAGAGAGAGAGAGAGAGAGTGTGTGTGTGTGTGTGTGTGTGTGTGAGAGAGAAACGAGTGTGTGTTTGTGTGTGTGTGTGTGTGTGTGTTGGAGAGAGAGTGTATGTTTGTGTGAGAGAGAGAGAGAGTGTGTGTGTATGTGTGTGTTGGAGAGAGAGTGTATGTTTGTGTGAGAGAGAGAGAGAGAGAGAGTGTGTGTATGTGTGTGTGTGAGAGAGAGTGTGTGTGTGTGTGAGAGAGAGGGAGAGAGAGTTTGTGTGTGTGTAAGTGTGTTGGAGAGAGAGAAAGAGTTTTTTAAGTTAACTTTTATTAAAATCGTTTCATGAAATAAACGTACTAAATAACACTTTGATCATATTTTACAAAAGAAAACATGTCACACACACACATGGAATTTAAAAAATGAAGGACCAGTGAACCGTCCTCTTCTATTGAACATAGAACCTGTACAGACCTGAGATCTCCAGGAAGACCAGGCTCAGTCCCTGAGCTCCACTGACCCATTAAAAACCCCTCTCTCTTCTCCCAGTCTTTATATACAGTCACTGATCATCTTTATATACAATATATTTATTTCAATGTGTTTAACTTTGTGTGGAACTAAATCTATTTGTGACGTGAATCCAGGAACTTTAAGATCATAAACAAATATATACACAGAATGTGGTTCTACACACATGGAGACACACTGAGGGACAAAGGTGGACAATAATAAAGACAAACTTAAACACACTGTATGTGACTCTTTATAGAGGGTTTATATATTCTGCTTGTGTTGTGTCATTTCAATAAACACATTCTTCATGTGAATAAACACAATCGGGGCAGGAAGGTTGCTGGTTTGAATCCGGTTCAGATGGGGTCTTCCTGTGTGGAGTCTGCATGTTCTCCCCGTGTTTTCTCCAGGTGCTCCGGCTTCATCTCACAAACACATGCAGATTAGGGGTTGTGTAGATTGGAGACTACACACAAGCTGCTGCTGCTTCAGCCTCTGGATCCTCAGGACACAGCTCAGCCTCCGTCCACACACACTGTCCTCTTCACACTGTCCTCTTCACACTCACCTTCACAAAGACCACCTCCCCCACCTGTTGAGAGAAGAAGACATCAGTGTCACAGAGACTCACTTCATCAGCTGTGAGTCAGTGATGCAGCTCATCCAGTAGAAAGAGCAGCAGGGACTTCAGTCCTGTTCAGAGGTGGAGCAGCTTCCTCTCTGCTTCATGTTCACGTGTTGGAATGAACACGCTAAGAGCTCAGTGTGTGTCCTCTGCATGTCAAAGTGCAGAGTGGACACCTGAGAGGTGGATTTACTGCTGTTACAGGTGAAGCCATGTTTCACTGTGTGTTGATGAACATCTGCTTCTGACAAACTGGGACCAGAGGAGACAGATGGACCTCAGCAGAGGTTCTGCTCTGTATAAAGAGCTCCTGGTTACCATGTGATGAGGAGAGGCTTCAGTCCCACTGATCTCAGAGCTGTGACAAAGATCCACCTGATCAGTTCTTCACTGATGAAGTGAGAGGACAAACTGTCTCAGATCAGATGAAGACGACACCGTCTCTGTCCCTCGTGTGAGGCTGTCAGCTGTGGTCCAGCTTGTCTAAGTTACAGCGCCCCCTGGTGGCATCTGGTCAAAATATATTACGTGACCACGACATAATAACGTGTGAACGAGATAAATAACTCGAGACCACGAGATCTGAATCTGTTGTTTACTAACAAGACGAGTGGAAGAGAAGAAGACACACACTGTCTCACTGACTCTGAGGACACACACTGACTCTGAGGACACACACTGTCTCACTGTCTCTCAGGACACACACTCACACACTGTCTCACTGTCTCTGAGGACACACACTGTCTCTGAGGACACACACTGTCTCACTGTCTCTGAGGACACACACTGTCTCTGAGGACACACACTGTCTCACTGTCTCTGAGGACACACACTGTCTCACTGTCTCTGAGGACACACACATGGACCTGTCTCCAGGAAGCTGAGGTCATCTGGTGTTTTGGGGACAGGATGAGTCTGGAGACATTGAGATGTTCTGGGTGAGTTAGAGATCAACTGAACCAACCAGACGTTGATTTAAACTTCCCTTATCCGTCCCTTTAAGGAGAGTGTGCACCACACAACAGTGTAGAGTCACTGTGGTCAGTGGGCGGAGCTTCTATACGGGTTGATCTCCAACTTAACCTGGAGCAGGTTAGCTGTCATCAGAAGTTACCATGGTGATTGACCTGGTTAAGAAGTGGACGAGCTTCGTAGAACTGAAAAAACTAAACCTGAAGTTAACCCGATAACCACAAATCCTGCTTGGTAGCACAGACCCTGGATCTGTGATACTGACTGTGTTTAGTAACATACTGATGAAAGCAGCGTGGACTGACTCCAACCATCTACTGACCTCAGAGTCTCCAGTCGACAGGTTGAACTCTGCTGTAGATCAAGCAGCTCCTTCACTGCTGAGACCTTCAGGTTGTTTCCTCTCAGATCCAGTTCTCTCAGATGAGAGGGGTTTGACCTCAGAGCTGAAGCCAGAGAAGAACAGCTGATCTCTGACAGACTGCAGAGCCTCAACCTGGATAAAGAATAAAACTTAACTGTAAATTAAACTGAGTTCATGTGTGAAAATAACGAACACATATTCATGTCAGCACAGACTCATAACATGGAAGATAAATATGAAATCAGACATGTTGGACTAAACACGAGTCCTGATTCAGTACAAATAGATTATTTGGACCCGGTCTCTGTCCTGCAGATCAGTTTAGGAAATCCAGAACTAAACTCAGTGTTTTAACAAGTAGCTGAATATTTAAAATGTCACAGATTGATTAATGAATGGATTCAAGTTATGTATGAAGAGGAATTATGTTAATTTAGAATGAAATGATAAATTATGTATAAATGCTGTTTATAGATATGAGATCTACAAAAGTCAGTCAGTGAACTGACCTCAGAGTCTCCAGTCGACAGGTTGGACTCTGTAGAAAACCACACAGCTCCTTCACTGCTGAGTCCTGCAGGTTGTTGTGACTCAGATCCAGTTCTCTCAGATGAGAGGGGTTTGACCTCAGAGCTGAAGCCAGAGAAGAACAGCTGATCTCTGACAGTCTGCAGCTCATCAACCTGGATAAAGAAATATGAATATTAGAATGTGTCCTCCTGTTGTTGTGGATCGTCATCATGTCAACACAGACTCTCAACATGCTGCTGACCTCAGTCCAGTCTGTGACCTGAAGATAAATATCAGATCAGACATGTTGGACCATTGTTTCATTCATCAGCTTCTTCTCTGTGTGTTGGTCACTGAGCAGGTTTGTGTAATTAAACACTGTTTAAAGTAGGGATGGCTCCTGATGTCACTTCCTGTTTGTTTCTATACTTATCAACTGTCCAACGTGTTTCAATAAGAATCTGTCTTATTTTGAAAACCTGAGGAGGACGAGTGCTCGGCCTCAGTCCACATGTTATTTACTGACACTTTCTTAGTGATCAGGAGCAGGTGAGTGCAGGTGAATGGAGTTGATGAGGTGGACGTGACTGACAGGCTGGGTGAGGGACAGATGACTGAGGGACAGTGAGCAGAGCAGAACTGAGACAATTTAAATAAATAATGACCCAATAAGAAAGAAAGTCTGAAAAGTGAAGAAGGAGTTAAGGACCTCAGAGTCTCCAGTCGACAGTTTGGACTCTCCAGTCCAGAACTCAGCAGCTTCACTCCTGAATCCTGCAGCTTGTTTCCACTCAGATCCAGTTCTCTCAGATGTGAGGGGTCTGACTTCAGAGCTGAGGCCACGACTTCCCAGTGAGTCTCTGAGAGTCCACAACCACCGAGTCTGTAATTAAAGAAAATATCAAATCTATGAGAATTAAATCAGAAAACACAACATTCATACAAAACGTGATCATGTGACCCTCACCCTGGTAAATCCCCTCTTTGTTAAAAACTCCTCAAGAGAATCCTTTCAGATTTGGTTCAAGCGTTCATTCAGACTAACAGAGGAACTCATTAGAATCAGGTGGTCAGAGGTCAAAGGTCAAGGTCACAGAACATGTTCATGGCCTCTTGAACATGATGTCTCAAGTCTGTCTTCAGGGGATTTCTTTACATTTAACTCAAAGACAAACTGATTAGATTTCAGTGGTCAAAGGTCAAAGGTCACAGTGACCTCATATTGTTGTTAAGTCAACATGTCAGGAACCTGGAGGGACGGACACTGCACTGGTTGGTGGTGGAGGACAAACACTGATTCAGTGATCGTCTCCTCACACTGTGCTAGCTACTTGCTCAGATAGATATAGATATCTATATATCTATATAGATATATATACACAGAATGTACAATAATCTCCCTTGCACCCCACATGGTCGTATGTGTGTATTTGAAGAACGACTCATCTCCACTGATTGAACACGTTATTGATCATGTCTGGACTCACTCAGCCTTCCTGCAGTTCCTCACAGCTGGGATCAGTCTCCATCGACCCTGGACTGATGTGTTGAACTTCATCAGGTCCAACTCATCCAGAACCTCCTCTGACATCTGCAGCATGTAGGCCAGAGCTGAGCAGTGGATCTCAGAGAGTTTCTCCTTTGATCTGTTCTCTGACGTCAGGAACTGTTTCATCTGCTGATGAACTGAGTGGTCGTTCATCTCAGTCAGACAGTGGAAGATGTTGATGCTTCTGTCAGGAGAAATGTCATCACTCTTCATCTTCTTCAGGTTGTAGATGATTCTCTGGATGATCTCTGGATTGTTCTCTGTCCGACCCAGCAGGCCTCCTAAGACTCTCTGGTTGGACTCCAGACTGAGGCCGTGAAGGAAGCGAACAAACAGGTCCAGATGACCATTTGTACTGGTGAGGGATTTCTCCATGGTTCTCTTCAGGAGGTCATCCAGGGAGAAGGTTCTGTCTGTGTTCCCATTTTTTCCCAAGAAGTTCTTGAGTTCTTCTCTGTTCCTCTCGGTGTAACAGTTGAACATGTAGACTGCAGCCAGAAACTCCTGAACGCTCAGATGAACAAAGCAGTAGACTGATTTCTGGAAGATCACACACTCTCTTTTGAAGATCTCAGTACAAACTCCTGAGTACACCGAGGCCTCTGTGACATTAAGACCACACCGCTCCAGGTCTTCTTGGTAGAACATGATGTTTCCTTCCTCCAGATGTTTAAGTGCCAGCCTCCCCAGCTTCAGGAGAACGTCCCTGTCAGCCTCCGTCAGCTGCTGTGGACTCGTCTCATGTCCCTCACCGTACTTGTTGTTCTTCCTCTTTGTCTGAACCAGCAGGAAGTGTGAGTACAGGTCAGTCAGGGTCTTGGGCAGCTCTCCTCTCTGGTCTGTGGTCAACATGTGCTCCAGAACTGTAGCACTGATCCAGCAGAAGACTGGGATTTGACACATGATGTGGAGGCTCCTGGACGTCTTGATGTGTGAGATGATTCTGCTGCACAGCTCTTCATCACTGAACCTCCTCCTGAAGTACTCCTCCTTCTGGGCCTCAGTGAAGCCTCGTACTTCTGTGACCCTGTCAACACATGCAGGAGGGATCTGATTGGCCGCCGCAGGTCTGGAGGTTATCCAGACGAGAGCCGAGGGAAGCAGATTCCCCCGGATGAGGTTTGTCAGCAGCACGTTGACTGATGACCTCTGTGTGACCTCAGACACAAGCTCCCTGTGGTTGAAGTCCAGAGAAGGTCTGCTTTCATCCAGGCCGTCAAAGATGAACAAAGGTTTACAGACAGCGAGCGTCTCTGCAGTGAGCTTCTGTAACTCTGGATGGAAAACATGGAGCAGCGTGAGAAGACTGTGCTGCTGGTCCTTCACCAGGTTCAGCTCCCTGAACGAAAGCACAGCCAGCAGACCCACATCCTGGTTCTCTGAACCCTCTGCCCAGTCCAGAGTGAACTTCTGCGTCAAGAAGGTTTTTCCAACGCCAGCGACGCCGTTGGTCAGGACGACTCTGATGCTGCTCTGCTGGTCAGTGGAGGCTTTAAAGATGTCGTGGACCTTGATGGGAGTGTCCTGGAGGATCTTCTTCTTGGAAGCCGTCTCAAGCTGCCTCACCTCATGTTGAGTATTAACCTCTTCACTCTGTCCCTCTGTGATGTAGAGCTCAGTGTAGATCCTGTTGAGGAGGGTTCTACTTCCTGTTTCATCACTTCCTTCAGTCACATGTTCACATCTCCTCCTCACACTGAGCTTATGTTCATCTGAAACCTCCTGCAGACCACGATCTGCTGAAAGACAAGAAACAATGTGAGAGACAGAGAATCTGAGAATCTGCTGATTGTTTTCATCAGATACAGAAAAACTACAGAAAATAAAAGCTTTTTAACTTTGTGCTTTTCTAACGATGTTAAATGTTGATGCTGTATGAAGGAACAAAATAAAACCACATGTGCTGTTGTCAGAAGTGAAGACATCAGCAGACACATGTACAGTGCTGCTCTGACCGGCTGTCTGACCTCCAGCTCCTGTTCTGGATCTTTGTCCACACTGGGGACAGGAGGAGTCTCCTGAAGAACCAGACTGGTCCCAGTATGAGGTGATGCACTGTCTGCAGAACCAGTGTCCACAGCTGGTGGAGACTGGATCCTTCAGGACGTCCTGACACGAAGCACAGCAGGACGACTGCTCCTCCTCAGAAACATGACTCCTCTTCCTCTCCCTGTGAAGACATGTCCTGATAACTCACATGTCACAGTCACAGGTTGTCATCACTTCTGTCAAGGAGGTTTTGTTTTCACCCAGTATGTTTGTGTGTTGGTTGGTTCGTTAGTGGGATTATAAAAAACAACAGATTACCAGTAAACTTGGTGGAAGGTTGTGGTCTGTGAACCAGATCGGGGGGGGGGGGGGGGGGTCCTCTTTCACAGACATGTTCAGAGGACTGATGTTTACCAGTGTGTGGAATTTGGTGCAGATCCAAATCCAAATGAGTCTCTAGTGGATTTCAAAGTGGTTTCATAAGGAGCGTGTTGGTTCTTGGTGGAGGTCTGAGCTCTTTGAGTGATTCTGAGAGATTAGTCACCAACTTCAATGAAGCTGTGTCCTAATGCAGGGGCCACACTAGAGGAAACTAGATCCTCTTCAGAGCAGGTCCCAGTAGAAACAGTCTCTTACTCTGTGTGTGAGGGTCCAGGTTCTTTACTGAAGAATGGAGGAGGTTCTTTGGACCAGTCACTCTTCAGAGACAGACAGCTGGACCCTGGAGACTCTGCTCTCAGTCTGTGGTCCTGACCTCTGCAAACACAAACATGTTTTTATTCAGAACACATCATTCACTGGTTCATTCTCTGAGGATTCAGTTTGGAGCTTCACATGTTTGTAGCAGGTCTCTTACTCTGTGTGTGAGGGTCCAGGTTCATTACTGAAGTCTGGAGGATTTCCCATGGACCAGTCACTCTTCAGAGACAGACAGCTGGACCCTGGAGACTCTGCTCTGTCCTCTTCCTCCTCATAAACACTCATCTTCAGTCTGAGAGGAAACACACTGTGAGCTCAAACACACACAATGAAGCCAGGTAGTAAACTCAGTGTTTCTTTAACCTGAGACAGTTGTAGGTTTAATGTGTTGGACTCAGCCAATCACAGCGTTGAGTCAAACTGTTGATTGACTGACAGAAGTTCATCCTGAATCTTCTTCTCTCTAAAGTCCACGAGTAGAAAACTGACCCAGAGTCAGTGACAGTGAAATAATATGAATGAATAATATAAATGTAGCTGAACACTCACCAGCCTCAGACTTCACGTCTCCTCCGTCTGCTCCTTAAGTCGAACCAGTCTGAACACTTTCACTGGAGGCTCCTCCCCCTCTCTGCAGGTACTGGAAATCACATGACTCTGGGTGTGTGTGTGTGTGTGTGTGTGTGTGTGTGTGTGTGTGTGTGTGTTGTGTTCACATGAAGCTAACCCTAACCCATGTTTCCTCCTGTGATCTGAAGGTTGTCATATTTGGTGTTGGAGCTGAATGTGTGACTCCATCTGCAGAACTCTGCCACGTCAGGTCACATTTATACATCATCGTGAATATTAATTATTAGTTACATGTCAGAACTGATAAGATGAACATACCAGGTATTTACAAGCAAATCCACCCACTGTAATAAGTATGAGGTCTAGATCTCATCAGTGTAGATCAGCAATACATAAATACATGTAGAACAACTACAAGTTTACATGAGGCAGAGAGAGAGAGAGAGAGACAGAGAGGGGGAGAGAGAGAGGAGGAGAGAGAGAGAGAGAGAGAGACAGAGAGAGAGAGAGAGAGACAGGGAGAGAGAGAGAGAGCGAGAGAGAGAGAGAGAGAGAGAGAGAGAGAGAGAGAGAGAGAGAGAGGGATTTTGATTTTTCACAAACACTTTATTTACATATTCTTCATTTTTACAAAACACTTGCTTACAACATTATTCAATAAATACACAAAGATGTAAAAATACTCAGTCTGTTAAAAAGTGTGGAAAGGACAGCTCATTGTTGGTGACGGAGCAGAGGATGTCATTAAAACACACAATTCTCTTAAAAGACTCGAGATCAGATACCATTGTGTAAAAAATTAGTTCGAGTCGGAGTCTTTAGAGGTTTACCACCCACACCGCCTCCGCTTCCTGCCCGTCTCTGTTCTCTACCCTGTTCTTCCTACTAATGTAAATGTCCATCTTGGCCTCACCTGAGAGGTGGTTCAGGATTTGCCACTTATCTTTATCTGTTTTGTTGTAGGCAGCTCCCATGATAAAAACCTTCTCAGTAAAAGTGACGTTAAAATCACTAAAAACCACAGTTAAAAGAGCAAGAAACTTGAAAGTCTCTTGCACTCAGTAAAAACGTGATAAATAGTCTCACGCAGGTCGCAAAATGGACACTTGCTAAAAACGGTTGGATTAACTCTGTTAATTAGTCCTTTGAAGTCTCTTTGATCCAGACCTGCTGTTCACATCTGTCTCTGGATCCAGTGAAAAACACTGACTGTAAAATAATATGAATGAATAATATAAATGTAGCTGAACACTCACCAGCCTCAGACTTCACGTCTCCTCCGTCTGCTCCTTGAAGTGAGAACGAGTCTGAACACTTTCACTTTCACTGGAGGCTCCTCCCCCTCTCTGCAGTTACTGGAATTCACATGACTCTGTGTGTGTGTGTGTGTGTTGTGTTCACATGAAGCTAAAAAGACTGGTCTCACTGTCTACCATGACATGTACAAAAATCATATCTTACTGTATAAGGACTCTATCGCTTCTGCCAAATCCACTTATTATTCCAGTCTTATTTGTTCCAACCATGGCAACTCCAAGGCACTCTTTTCACTCCTCAACAAAATCCTTCAACCCCCAGATCTCCTACCCCCCCACCTGTACTCTTCGGACACATGTGACTCCCTTCTACAGTTTTTTAATCAGAAAGTTAAAAAAATTCACCAGCACTTGAGCCCCACTCCCTCACTTGCCCCCTCCTCTGAACCTCTCCCCTACAGTCTGCCATTTTCCTCTTTCTATCTCCCTGATCCCTCTGCTATCTCTGATCTCATCTGTAAATCAAAACCATCCACATGCCAGTTAGATCCCCTACCTACTGCCCTGGTCATATCCTGCCTCCCCTCACTGCTCCCTCTAATTGCTGCTATCATCCACTCCTCTCTCACTACTGGTTCATTTCCCGCACCCCTCAAAACGGCTGCTGTCTCCCCAATCCTCAAAAAACCTGGTTCAGATCCCAACAACTTTAATAACTTCCGCCCCATCTCCAACCTATCTTTCATCTCCAAAATACTTGAGAAAATCGTTGCTTCTCAACTCCATTCCCATCTATCTCAAAACAGTTTATATGAACAGTTCCAATCTGGTTTCCGTCCCCGCCATAGCACTGAAACGGCTCTTCTGAAAATCACCAACGACCTCCTTATTGCAGCTGATTCCGGTTTACTATCCATCCTCATCCTCCTTGACCTGAGTGCGGCCTTCGACACAATCTCCCACACCATCCTCCTCAACAGATTATCCTCCATCGGCATCACTGGCATCCCCCTTGACTGGTTCCACTCCTATCTCTCTGACCGCACTCAGTTCATCCAACTCAAATCCTTCCGTTCCCAACCGTCCCCTGTCTCCTCTGGTGTCCCCCAGGGCTCTGTCCTGGGTCCCCTCCTTTTCATTACTTACCTCCTTCCCCTTGGCCTTATTTTCCGTAAATTCAATATTCTTTTTCACTGCTACACGGATGACACCCAGCTCTACCTCTCCACCAAACCCAACTCCATTCTTCCTCCCTCATCCTTGACAGATTGCCTTTCTGCACTTCATACCTGGTTCACCTCAAACTTCCTCAAACTTAACAGTGATAAAACCGAAATCCTTTTAGTCGGTACTAAATCCACTCTACTCAAAGTTGACAGTTTTTCCCTCTCAATTGACAGCTCCATAGTTTCCCCCTCCCCCCAGGTAAAGAGTCTGGGTGTCATCGTCGACGGCTCACTCTCCTTCAAATCTCATATCAACATCACCACCCGCACCGCCTACTTCCATCTCCGTAACATAAATCGCCTCCGTCCCTCCCTCACCCCCCATACCACCTCTATTCTTGTACATAGCCTTGTCACCTCCCGTATCGACTACTGTAATTCTCTCCTCTTTGGTCTCCCCCAGAAATCCCTCCATAAGCTCCAACTGGTCGAGAACTCAGCTGCCCGTATCATCTCCCTCACCCCCTCTTTCCACCACATCACCCCCATCCTACAGCAACTCCACTGGCTTCCAATTCACTTCCGTATCAACTTTAAAATTCTTCTTCATACTTTTAAAGCCATCCACAACCTTGCCCCTCCCTACCTGTCTGACCTCCTTCACACTGCCACCTCCACCCGCTCCCTCAGATCCTCCTCTTCCATCCATCTAACTGTCCCCTCTGCCCGGCTTACCACCATGGGGAGCAGAGCTTTCAGCCGCTCTGCTCCCAAACTCTGGAACTCACTCCCACCTGACATCCGAAACATTGACTCCTTCCCTCAGTTCAAATCCTCTCTCAAAACCCACCTTTTCAGGATTGCATTCTCACTGTAGTTGCCATGCTGTTTTTACTTGCACTTTTAATTTTAATTGTTTTGTTATTTGTTTGCTCCTGTTTTAAATTGTAAAGCGTCCTTGAGTGACATGAAAGGCGCTGTGAAATAAAATGTATTATTATTATTATTATTAACCCTAACCCATTTTTCCTCCTGTGATTTGAAGGTTGTTATATTTGGTGTTGGAGCCGAATGTGTGACTCCATCTGCAGAACTCTGCCACGTCAGGTCACATTCATACATCATCGTGAATATTAATTATTAGTTACATGTCAGAACTGATAAGATGCACATACCAGGTATTTACAAGCAAATCCACCCACTGTAATAAGTATGAGGTCTAGATCTCATCAGTGTAGATCAGCAATACATAAATACATGTAGAACAACTACAAGTTTACATGAGGCAGAGAGAGAGAGAGAGGGAGAGAGAGAGAGAACAGATTCAACCAGTAAAACACTGAATGAAGCAGCTTCACGAGAGCTCAGCTGGATTCTCTGATCATTCAAGATCCTGACGTTGGTGTGAGGTCAAAGGTCAGTGTGACCTGATAACACATTCACCATGATTCAGGTTGTCACTCACAAATGAACTGATCACAGGTCAGAGGTCACAGTGACGTCATGTGAGTCTAGAGAAACAACCACAGTGAGATGTTTCTAGTTGAACTAAACCAGTTCCAGTGTAAATGGTCTCTGACCTGAAGGAGTTGAGGTCGGTGTAGTCCTGGTCTCCGCTGGGAGGCGCCTGCAAGAACTGAGAGGTCGAGGACAGATCTGTTCAGTTTAAATAACAATAAAAACGATATTTCAAACAGCTGCACACAGTCACAGCTGGACCCAGGACACTTTGTGTGGCTCCTCCTCCTCCTCCTCCTCCTTCTGGTTCTTCTGTTTGTACGTCACTCTTTAAAGACTGGATTTCTACGATGTGACTGCCAGGGGACGCTGCCTCCTCCTCCGCCTGAAAATATCACAAACAACAACTTATTAGGAGGAGAAGCAGTTTTTCAGCTCAGATTTTCTCTATCGTTGCTTCACGTAGCCTCCAAGGAACAAGAGGAGCATCTCTACCTG
Organism: Pleuronectes platessa; assembly: GCF_947347685.1. Lineage (NCBI taxonomy): Eukaryota > Metazoa > Chordata > Actinopteri > Pleuronectiformes > Pleuronectidae > Pleuronectes > Pleuronectes platessa. Next base: position 1,228,372 of record NC_070632.1, read on the forward strand.
CATGGTTCAGGCTCTGGTTCCGCCTCTGGTTCAGGCTCTGGTTAAGGCTGACATTTATAACATATCAAAAATTACTCAGTTAATATCAGTGACACAATAAATGAGCTCAGAGAAACAGAAATGTTTTATGTGTCTTTACAGATCCAGGTTTTACAGAAGCTCCTCGACTCTGACGGACATTATGTCAAATAAAGATTAAATCTGTTTTATTCTGAAACATTCGACTCGTTCTTTCTCATCTGAGGTGAATGTTGTCTGTGCTGCTGCTGCTGACCACCAGGGGCAGCGTCATCCTGTCATATGGATATTTACAAGCAAGTATTTAGTTACTTTGAAGTTGCAAAGTTAATATGGTACTTTTACTTTAGTACATATTATCAATTTATTTTTTTAGGGCACTACTACAACATGAAAGTTGAGTTAAAGTCCAGATTTTTCTTCCAAAATGATCTCAAATTTAAAAATAATCTAAAATTGACATTGTTTCCAACTGACAACGTTCAGAACAAATAGAAAAACACACATCTGGTCACTGTCACAACAATTTTTATTGGATGATGGATTTAAAAAAACGTATACAAAAAATAGAGATTCATTTGTAGCTTTAAAGCTTCCGGTGGTTCGATTCCGAGCAGCTGTTTGGCCCTTTTCAAACCAGGAGGACATCATCATCACCATCATTATCTTTATTCTTCTGTGGAGCAGCTGCAGGACGTTCTGTCTGAGTGTCAGTTGATTAGAGTTAGAACCGACACAAGATGTAAACACACAGTTTTCTCTGAGCTAACATGGAAAAATGTTGAGTTTATCAAGGAATCCACAGAGGAACAATTATTGTAAAGTTTAAAATGATTCATATCAATGGCTGCTAATAGAAAAGGATATTTACTAAATTGACTAGGTTGAAATTCCACTTACGAGGTCCAATGATTGTTTTTGTGATTTTAAACATCACGAATTTGATAAAACCAAACATCTTCCACAGGAGCCACTGACCTCAACACTGACCTCAGACACTGACCTCAACACTGACCTCAACACTGACCTCAACACTGACCTCAGACACTGACCTCAACACTGACCTCGGGCGTCTGACACGTTGGTTTGTGGACTGAAGTAAAGAAACTCAGCTGGAGGAGTCTTTGGAAATGGCCTCCACGAAGTTGGGGGCCGACATGAGGATTGCGATGGTGCAGATGATGGTGAAGACTGAGAACGCCACCAGACAAAAGCAGTTGATCACCGCAGCAGCAAACCTCCACTCGCTGCAGACCGTCTCCTCCTCGTCCCGCCCCCGGAAACGCCCGGCGATGTACCTGACCTCCTCCAGGATCTGGTTAAGCTCCGCCTCCAGCATTGAGCTCCCTCCCGCTCCGACTCTTCTTCCGCCCCCCTGCTCTCAGCACATCCTCCTCGCCAGCCATGCCGCCTCCCACCAGCTGCGGACACAGGAGCTCTGGTTCGGGGGGCGTGGCTTAGTGCAAACCCTCCACGCCCTGGAATCCATTGGTTACCTGTGGGTGGCGTCGCAGTGACCCCCGGCTGACGCTGAGCTGAGGCACCAGGAGAGAAGATATGTGAGAAGCTTCAACTCAAGGTGACGGAGGGATGAAGGACGTGAAGACAGATGAGACACTGACGGAGGTTCTCACCGATCAGAGGAACAGAGTCTGACGTCATGATCTCAGCCACGAGCAGCATGAAGAGCGTCAGAGAGCAACACGGTGACACCTGCACAGACGTGAACCAGTTAAACCAACCACTGGAGCTGGGATCCACCTGCGTGACCTTTGTGTGACCAACATTAGGACCTTGTGTGAGGGGGTGAGGAGGTCAGAGGTCAGAGGTTATTTACACAGAAAGGAACCAGATCAATAAAAACACCAGAACCAAGAAAAAGCTCATGAACTGAGACGCACACAAAGACACACAACCTGAGGATCTTTAAACGCGTCACATTGTTGATGTGGTGATTTCAGTTTGGCTCCAGGATCCTGTTCAGTGCCGTGATTTCCTCTGAGCGTGAACGGGTTAATTAACGACTTCTGTTAATCGTGTAGAACGAGACAAATTCAAACCAGTCGGGAGCAGAGGGACACACCAGTAGATCACATGGAATCTTCTCTGTGCAGCTCAGATGGTTTGTAACAGGATAACTGTTCACACTGGTCCTAAATATCATATTTCATATTGTTAAGCTGGTTTTCTGATAACTTAATATATATTAATCACCAATAAAAGGCTCAAACTGTTATTCTGGATCTTTGCTAAGAGTCTGGTAACATCACACATTATTCAAGGAGACGTCTCACTCATGAGTCTTGTGAGACTTTGGTTGTTTCATGGAGACAAAGGTGGAAACGTGAGCGAGAGAGAAGAAGCTAAATCAAAGTAGAACCCAGTGAGGTTCCTCTGGTGAGAGTCAGTGGAGACGGCTTCATGCTGCTGACTCAGCTCCTCTCCTCTCTCAGGTACTTGTTCTACTGGAAAGTAGAATTTGTACTTACTCAATCTGGAATTTAATTGAAACTTTGTCTTCAAACGACTCTGAAAACAATTTGTTCTTCCAGAGAAACAAGAGAACTACTTCCTGCTGTGTGACGTTCTTCCAGAAGACCGACTCCTCCGAGAGAGGCTCCAACAGAAACGACTGGTGAGTCCAACCAATCAGATTCTGTGGATAAACACACACTCCCTGTCCTCGGGGTTTGGTTTAGGAGGAGGACTTCTTCTTCTTCTTCTGTGGTGTTTCCTCAGTGTGGTTTCTCTTGGCAGGAGGAGGTGCTGGAGCAGCAGCAGCAGGAGAGAGACGACGGCAGCTTCCAGCGTCTCTGCATGTTCTGCAGCGACGAGTTCGCTGGAAACAGGTTCTTCACATGAAGCTTTAAATAAAAACACCTCCTGATGGAACATGAACCAGAAATACAAATGAAACATGAAATATATTGGTTATATTTCAGGATTTACTCTGAAAATCAGGGGAAAGAAATCCAGAATCTTTTTTTTCCATCAGAGCAGAACCGATGTTACATGAATATATTAAAATAATCTAGTAATAGATGTTTTAAATAAATATACTGTCAGTTATATTTATTGATCATCTCCAGGTCATCTCTGCTGAACCACATGGCCCGAGAACATTCCTTCAGCATCGGACTCCCGGACAACATCGTGTTCTGCAACGAGTTCCTGGACACGCTGCAGAACAAACTGGACAAGTAGGAATCAGACACGTTCTAATGGGTTTGATTATTGATTCATCATCTGTTCAATATCAGAAACTGATCACATCATGAATGACAGCTGATGCTCTGCAGATGTCAGGTCATTGTGTTAAGTTTAGAACAGATTTAATCAAGTGTTGTCTTCTTGTGTGTTAATGTTGTGTTGTGCTTCCTCTGCTCAGTCTGCAGTGTTTGTACTGTGAGAAGACGTTCAGAGATAAAACCACATTGAAAGTCTTCATTTGATTTCCTGTTGTGTAGTGAGCTTTACAACAACTGAAGCTTTGTGGGGTTTTGTTATTGTGTTGTTTGTTTCAGGACTCACACGACTTCGATCTTCACAAGCTGAGGACAGAACTCAGTGAGTGAAACATCAGCAACCTCCAGAACCTGCATCATCTGTGACATGAGATCTTTGTCTTCAGGCAGTTCAACAGATTACACAACTGTTTGTTCTTCTACACAAGAGAAGCAACAACAGTTTGTAGTCAGAAGAGAAGCAGGACACGAAACTCTTCAGTCCCTAAATCACAATGTGAAACCAAAACCAACCAGATCCACAGAAACTGAAGAGAAACACGTGAAGCTTCAGACTCGGATCAGAACTCGAGTCTTGATTCACAGATTCACAGACGATGCAGATTGAAATGCAGACGTTTGAATATTGATGAGACGCTCTGTGTTCACCTCTCGCTGTCTGCTCCTCTCAGACCTCAGGTTCTACCAGCAGGTCAAACTGGTGAACTTCATCCGGAGGCAGATCCACCAGAGCCGCTGCTACGGCTGCGAGGGGAAGTTCCTCTCCAGAGCCGACGTGCTGCGCCACATCGCGGCTGCAGGTCACGTGATGAAGCTGCCAGACGTGTCCACCTGGGACCAGCCGCAGTGCGTCCAACACCAGGGGCCCGTTTCACAAAGCAGGTTTAGTGAAAACTCTGAGTTAGTTAACCCTGAGATGAGGGAAACTCTGGTTTTTCAGTTTCACAAAGCCAGTTCAGCTTTACTCTGAGTCAGTTACCCTGGCAACATACTCCGTGAACCTAACCTGCTCGCTGGCAGGTTTTCTTCAACTAACCCCGAGTTTCTCCTGCTCTTAAGTTGAAGCCTGCAGACTGAAGGCAGTGGCAGACATGGCGTGTCCTTTTATTGAAGAGCCAGTTGATGTCGAGGCGCAGATACTCCGCAGACATCTCCACCGGGAGAGGATTATTAGACCCCGATTGGATGTTTTATCATTCCCTGATGAGTATCTGTTTGAGCGTTTCCGTTTCTCTGCATCATCTATAATTTATATAAACGATATTCTCAGCCCTCACATCGCTCACATGACGCATCGTGGACATGCTCTCAGTTCCGAGCAAATTCTTTGTATTGCACTTCGTTTTTTTGCCAACGGCAGTTTTTTGTATAACGTCGGTGATGCAGAGCATGTGTCCAAGGCAACTGTCTGTCGGGCTGTCCGAAATGTGACACTTGCACTGAAACGGCTACTATGCACGTTTGTAGTGTTCCCAAGTCACAGACCCACCAGACTTCTCAAAGAAGAGTTCCACAGAATTGCAGGTATCAGTCTAAGCAGTAATTCATTTATGTCATAAAGCTTTGAGACTTGAAGCACTAATCAGTCAATTTGATATATTTTAGGGTTTCCAGGTGTGATTGGCTGCATAGATGGCACTCACATTCCTATCATCGCTCCTTCAATAAATGAAGGAGATTATGTGAATAGGAAATCTGTCCACAGCATTAATGTGCAGGTAGGCCTAAATAGTAGCCTTTAACATTCCAAATTAAATACACTACACCATACAGCTAATTACTGTTCTCCACTGTGAAGATCATATGTGATGGAGCCCACATGATTAACAATGTGGAAGCGAAGTGGCCTGGGTCTGTGCATGACTCACGAATGTTTCGTGAGTCGACACTGAGTGCCAGATTTGCCGGTGGTGAGTTTATATATATAATTTATATACAGTATATAGTTATATCCTATGATCAAATATTTTGTTTCCTCCTATTGCAACTGAAACAAACTGTATCTTGTATTATCATAGTAGAGTTCGATGGTTACCTACTCGGAGACAGAGGGTACCCCTGCCAGCGCTATCTGCTGACCCCTTACCCTGACCCTGAGCCTGGCCCACAGCGACACTACAACTTGGCTCACTGCAGGACACGAGCCAGAGTGGAGATGACCATCGGGATACTCAAGGCCCGGTTCCAGTGCCTTCGTAGGCTCAGGGTCACCCCAGAGAGAGCTTGTGACATTATAGTGGCATGTGTGGTTCTCCACAACATTGCCACTATTAGAGGAGAACAATGTCCTACTCTTTCCCCCTGTGATCCAGGTATTAATCATACCCCCCCTGCTGATACACGAGATGGAAGAGCTGTTAGAGACATGATATGTGTCAATCATTTCTAACTGACCCATCACCTCCCCAATGTTCAAGAACGACAATATGCATCTCATTTTATGAGGTCTTCTTTATTTCCTAGAAGGACAAATTTTGTACAGTTGTTAATCCTTTGTTGTTGAAACAATTAAAAAACATCCACCTGTGGGCACGTCACCCACCTTTAACTGATGGTCCAGCAGTTGTATTTCCTTTTCTGTTTTGGTGATCTGCAGCCTTATGTGCTCCATTTCTAGGTGTGATTTGTTTATTTGAGATTCTAAATATACCTTGTAAAGTTGTTTCACAGGGAGCTATAGGAACATAAATGACATTGAATTTCAGTGCCATGTCTATTTAGTGTCATTGTAAGTTGTGGGTCAATGCTGAACAACATCTTACTGAGGTAAGCTGTGCTGTGGAGGTTGAAGGACCTTCTTCCCCATTGTAATTTCCAGCATGGCTCTGTTAGAGAGAAAGAAGTTGCAAGTTGTATTGTGGAACAACACTATTAACTGAGCCAAAGTTATTTAAAAAAAAAAAGGTGTATACTTCAGCAGGCCTCTCTGCATCTTCCCTCTCTGTGGCAGCTGATAAGGTTTCTTCATCATCCTCCTGTAATGAAACAGAATGTGTGTGTTATATTCTACCAATTATGAAAAATCTGTGGAATATTAAGAGTACTTACAACAGCATGGAGGTCTGTTATGGCAGAAGGCTCAACGAGACAGATTACACCATCAGTAACTGGTAGAAAATGAAGATTAGACAGTTGATGATTACCCAGAAAAGTGCCCCACCTAATTTAAACACAATTTTTCAAACTCTGAGTCACCTTAAAATAGATTGATATCTGAAAGCAAAAGCAGCCAATTGCAAAGAACTGTAGCTTACTGCTACAAGAAAAATCAGTGTGCCAACTAAGTTGTGTCTAAGATGAATGGGTGGCCATTACTGAGCGAACACTAGAAAAAGGATTAACGTACATGCCATTCATTTGAATAACTTACCTCTTATGTAGGCCCCTGTGACCTGGGGCGTGGGTGGGTCCGATGAACTCCCCCCAGAGATGCCCTCAGCAATGGGTCGTCCACTGTTCTGACTGAGGGCCATCTTTTCAGCCTCTGTGAGAGGTGGTGGTGGTGGACCGCCACCTGTTTTGCGGGCCTCAGCCTTTTTTCTGTTGGCTATAATGGAGGTCAAATTTAAATACATACAGAAAACACAACTTTGGAGACTTGTATGTATAAAAGGCATTTAGGTGTTGCTTTCATAGAGACAATATTAAATACTGGCAGTGTTGGGATTTCTCTTTTTTTTGCAGATTTCCCTAATTACTTAAATATATCCATCACATGTTGAATGTAGCCACTAAATGCTGTTTAATGAGGGCAGGCTAAACAACATCACAATTGCTTGTACTTTATTATACCTTACCTGTTTGAACTACATTTTTATATTTCATCTTTAGCTGCTGCCAAGTCCGTTTGGTGCCTGTTGGGTTGCACCTGTGCTCACAGACACACATATGGAATATAATTGTTGAATAAGTGGAACATTCAAGACAAAACATTTTTTTTTTTTTTTTCAAATTAATACTGACGCATTGACTCGGTCAGCAATTTCCTGCCACGCAAGATCCCGCGCTTTTGCTGCTGCCACAGTATTGCTTCTTTTTAAAAATATATGCTCACTTTCTGCATACGCAGTCATTAATATTTCCAACTCCACTGGGGAGAAGTAGGAGGATCGAGGCTGTTTACCACTTGTTGCCATGGTGAATCATGTTATCTGTGTTCCATTGATGAAGGCTTTTTATATCCTCATGCACAAGCTTCACTCAGGGTTACCTTGACTCTGAGTTGATTGAACTAAGTGTTATCACCTGTTCTGAAACCGAAAACTTAGAGTTTGACAGCTCAGAGTTGCTCAACCCAGAGTTAAGGTTTTAACTCAGAGTTTGTTGAACCTGCTTTGTGAAACGGGCCCCAGTTCATGTCTCCATGGTTCAGTTGTTTCCCAGTGGGGGGGGGTCACTGCTCCTTCATCCTCATGAACTCAGGAGTGAACGTCTCTGTGGTCCTTCTCTCCTCAGGTATTACTTCCCCACGTATGAGAACGACGCCCTCTTGTGTTCGTTATCTGACAGTGACGAGGCTGAAAGTGAGGAGACGAGTCACGGCGAGGACGTCCCGGTGATCGCAGAGGACGTGTCCAACCTCAGAGCCCTGAGACAGACCAGCGTCCTCAACCAGCTGCTGAAGAAGAGAAGCTAGGACGAGGGACAGACAGCGGAGTGAAGACGTCTTCCTCTTTTCTTCTGGACTCTTCTTCACTCGCACTTTGTGAAAAGACAAACTGACCCGACGCAGCCGGAACGTGAACTTCAACACTTTACTTCACACAAATGTTCATTCAGTCAATAAAGAGGATGATCGTCATCAGAAGAACTTTATTACTTTCAGTACAAATAATACTGAGACCAGTGGAACCAGTAAGTTTGTCTGTTTACAAACGAGAATTCAGAACCAAACTAAAAGAGATGAATATGATTCTGTGTAATAAACCGTGAGGTTGAAACCTGGTCCAGGGTCAGTTTGATGAACCTCTGAAACAATGAACAGATAAACACATGGAGTTCTGTTCTATATATTTTCAATATATTCAATGAAAGGGACATTTTATTTTAATATTCCATTTAAAGTCACGCAGCACAAAGTGAAGACAAATCCTCCACGTTGAGTCAGAGAGGAGAACAACAGGAGGATTCACATTTGTTCCACGTTGAAGAAAACGTTCATATAATGAGAATAAACCCCGGGAGGAGAAGTGGTTCTGTCTGGAGCTCTTCTCCTTCTGGACCGAAGATCTTTCACCATCTCATCTCAAACTGCTTCTACTAAACATAAATATCATCTTCATCTGAACTTCAGAGACTTTTCCCACAAATCCTCTCGAACCTGAAACCAGAGCAGAGGTTGAGGAATGTGCATCAACTGGATGTGATGGTGAATGAATGAAATCCACTGATAAATAATCCATAATAAATGTATTGATCTGCTGTCAGGCTGTTTATATTGAGACATATTGATCAGATGTAGAATCTCATTATGAGCACAAACTTTTCCTTATTAGTGGGTTAGGGTTTGTATGAAACGTCCTCGGGTCAGTTTTCTATTAAATATGGTAAAATGTTTATTGAACAGTTTCCTCAGAGACTTAAAGATGCTCTGCTCTTCATCGACTCTTCTTCATTCTGTAAATGTCTCATTCACTTTTCTTCTGCTGGTTTCCATTATGTCAAACTGGTGATTTTGTTATTTTACCTGCACCAAGGACGAGATGTTTCCACCAGTTTGTTTGAAGAGGAAAGAAAAGCTGAGTCATGATTCCAGTGAAGTCGGTGGAAGGATGTTTATTGAGCATTAAAGCAGAGACAAGTAGAAACAGAACTTTTCTCTCTGAGATGTTTTTCTTCTCGTTACATCTGGTTTGTCACAGAGGAAATGATCCATGTGTTTGACTCATAGACTGAATATAAAGGCTTTGACTGGGATGTGCTGCTGTTATACTGCAGCGCCACCTGTGGGTCAAAAGTAGAAAAGCCACCACCGCTCTGCACCTGATGCAGAAATGAAAACGTCCCATTTTTAAGTTCAGAGCTTTGATCTTTTGTGTCAAAGACAAAACTCTGATTTTAAACTCAAAGTGATTTCAATGTGTTGAACTTTGTGTTGAACTAAATCAATTTGTGACGTGAATCCAGGAACTTTAAGATCATAAACAATCATATACACAGAATGTGGTTCTACACACATGGAGACACACTGAGGGACAAAGGTGGACAATAATAAAGAGAAACTTAAACACACTGTATGTGACTCTTTATAGAGGGTTTATATATTCTGCTTGTGTTGTGTCATTTCAATAAACACATTCTTCATGTGAATAAACACAATCGGGGCAGGAAGGTTGCTGGTTTGAATCCGGTTCAGATGGGGTCTTCCTGTGTGGAGTCTGCATGTTCTCCCCGTGTTTTCTCCAGGTGCTCTGGCTTCATCTCACAAACACATGCAGATTAGTGGTTGTGTAGATTGGAGACTACACACAAGCTGCTGCTGCTTCAGCCTCTGGATCCTCAGGACACAGCTCAGCCTCCGTCCACACACACTGTCCTCTTCACACTGTCCTCTTCACACTCACCTCAACCTGGTCCCCTCCCACCTGTTGAGAGAAGAAGACATCAGTGTCACAGAGACTCACTTCATCAGCTGTGAGTCAGTGATGCAGCTCATCCAGTAGAAAGAGCAGCAGGGACTTCAGTCCTGTTCAGAGGTGGAGCAGCTTCCTCTCTGCTTCATGTTCACGTGTTGGAATGAACACGCTAAGAGCTCAGTGTGTGTCCTCTGCATGTCAAAGTGCAGAGTGGACACCTGAGAGGTGGATTTACTGCTGTTACAGGTGAAGCCATGTTTCACTGTGTGTTGATGAACATCTGCTTCTGACAAACTGGGACCAGAGGAGACAGATGGACCTCAGCAGAGGTTCTGCTCTGTATAAAGAGCTCCTGGTTACCATGTGATGAGGAGAGGCTTCAGTCCCACTGATCTCAGAGCTGTGACAAAGATCCACCTGATCAGTTCTTCACTGATGAAGTGAGAGGACAAACTGTCTCAGATCAGATGAAGACGACACCGTCTCTGTCCCTCGTGTGAGGCTGTCAGCTGTGGTCCAGGTTGTGTAAGTTACAGCGCCCCCTGGTGGCATCTGGTAAAAATATATTACGTGACCACGACATAATAACGTGTAAACGAGATAAATAACTCGAGACCACGAGATCTGAATCTGTTGTTTAGACGAGTGGAAGACAAGAAGACACACACTGTCTCACTGTCTCTGAGGACACACACTGTCTCACTGACTCTGAGGACACACACATGGACCTGTCTCCAGGAAGCTGAGGTCATCTGGTGTTTTGGGGACAGGATGAGTCTGGAGACATTGAGATGTTCTGGGTGAGTTAGAGATCAACTGAACCAACCAGACGTTGATTTAAACTTCCCTTATCCGTCCCTTTAAGGAGAGTGTGCACCACACAACAGTGTAGAGTCCCTGTGGTCAGTGGGCGGAGCTTCTATACTGGTTGATCTCCAACTTAACCTGGAGCAGGTTAGCTGTACATCAGAAGTTACCATGGTGATTGACCTGGTTAAGAAGTGGACGAGCTTCGTAGAACTGAAAAAACTAAACCTGAAGTTAACCTGATAACCACAAATCCTGCTTGGTAGCACAGACCCTGGATCTGTGATACTGACTGTGTTTAGTAACATACTGATGAAAGCAGCGTGGACTGACTCCAACCATCTACTGACCTCAGACTCTCCAGTCGACAGGTTGGACTCTGCTGTAGATCAAGAAGCTCCTTCACTCCTGAGTCCTGCAGCTTGTTTATTCTCAGATCCAGTTCTCTCAGATGAGAGGGGTTTGACCTCAGAGCTGAAGCCAGAGAAGAACAGCTGATCTCTGACAGACTGCAGTCCACCAACCTGGATAAAGAATAAAACTTTACTGTAAATTAAACTGAGTTCATGTTTGAAAATAACAGACACATATTCATATCAGCACAGACTCATAACATGGAAGATAAATATGAAATCAGACATGTTGGAATAAAAACGAGTCCTGATTCAGTACAAATAGATTATTTGGACCCGGTCTCTGTGCTGCAGATCAGTTTAGGAAATCCAGAACTAAACTCAGTGTTTTAACAAGTAGCTGAATATTTAAAATGTCACAGATTAATTAATGAATGGATTCAAGTTATGTAGGGGCGTTGTGGCCTAGGTTGTAGAACGGGCGTTCTCCAACACGAAGGTTGCCGGTTCAAACCCCACTCTTCTCCATCTGCATGCCGAAGTGTCCTTGGCAAGAAACTGAACCCCTAAATGGCCCCTCATAAAAGCGTCAGCTAAATGACATGTAATGTATGAAGAGGAATTATGTTCAATTATAATTAAATTGTGTATAAATGCTGTTTATAGATATGAGATCTACAAAAGTCAGTCAGTGAACTGACCACAGAGTCTCCAGTCGACAGGTTGGACTCTGTAGAAAACCACACAGCTCCTTCACTCCTGAGTCCTTCAGCTTGTTGATACTCAGATCCAGTTCTCTCAGATGAGAGGGGTTTGACCTCAGAGCTGAAGCCAGAGAAGAACAGCTGATCTCTGACAGTCTGCAGCCAATCAACCTGGATAAAGAAATATGAATATTAGAATGTGTCCTCCTGTTGTTGTGGATCGTCATCATGTCAACACAGACTCTCAACATGCTGCTGACCTCAGTCCAGTCTGTGACCTGAAGATAAATATCAGATCAGACATGTTGGACCATTGTTTCATTCATCAGCTTCTTCTCTGTGTGTTGGTCACTGAGCAGGTTTGTGTAATTAAACACTGTTTAAAGTAGGGATGGCTCCTGATGTCACTTCCTGTTAGTTTCTATACTTATCAACTGTCCAACGTGTTTCAATAAGAATGTGTCTTATTTTGAAAACCTGAGGAGGACGAGTGCTCGGCCTCAGTCCACATGTTATTTACTGACACTTTCTTAGTGATCAGGAGCAGGTGAGTGCAGGTGAATGGAGTTGATGAGGTGGACGTGACTGACAGGCTGGGTGAGGGACAGATGACTGAGGGACAGTGAGCAGAGCAGAACTGAGACAATTTAAATAAATAATGACCCAATAAGAAAGAAAGTCTGAAAAGTGAAGAAGGATTTAAGGACCTCAGAGTCTCCAGTCGACAGTTTGGACTCTCCAGTCCAGAACACAGCAGCTTCACTCCTGAATCCTGCAGATTGTTGTTACTCAGATCCAGTTCTCTCAGATGTGAGGGGTCTGACTTCAGAGCTGAGGCCACGACTTCACAGTGAGTCTCTGAGAGTCCACAATACCAGAGTCTGTAATTAAAGAAAATATCAAATCTGTGAGAATTAAATCAGAAAACACAACATTCATACAAAACGTGATCATGTGACCCTCACCCTGGTAAATCCCCTCTTTGTTAAAAACTCCTCAAGAGAATCCTTTCAGATTTGGTTCAAGCGTTCATTCAGACTAACAGAGGAACTCATTAGATTCAGGAGGTCAGAGGTCAAAGGTCACAGTGACCTATCTAGTTGTTCTCATATGTACATGAGAACAATGAGAATGTACGTGTACATAATAATAATAACTTTATCACACACACACACACTGAGTGTATTTGAAGAACGACTCATCTCCACTGATTGTTATTGATCATGTCTGGACTCACCGAGCCTTCCTGTTTGATCATATATATATAAAGTGTATATTTTGTGTATAAATAAATAAAAATATATACAGTATATACATGAACCTCTTTTTTTTTTTAGGTATAGTCGGAGGAGGTGTGTTTTTAGTTTTAGGGCAGGAGATGTGTAAACTTTCTGATGTACGGACAGTGATTTCGAAGAGTGTTTGTGTGATCATATATATCTATATATATAAATATATATACAGTATAAACAATAACCTCCCTTGCACACCACATGGTCGTATGTGTGTATTTGAAGAACGACTCATCTCCACTGATTGAACATGTTATTGATCATGTCTGGACTCACCGAGCCTTCCTGCAGTTCCTCACAGCTGGGATCAGTCTCCGTCGACCCTGGTGTGATGTGTTGAACTCTGACAGGTTCAACTCATCCAGAACCTCCTCTGACATCTGCAGCATGTAGGCCAGAGCTGAGCAGTGGATCTCAGAGAGTTCCTCCTCTGATCTGTTCTTTGACGTCAGGAACTGTTTCATCTGCTGATGAACTGAGTGGTCGTTCATCTCAGTCAGACAGTGGAAGATGTTGATGCTTCTGTCAGGAGAAATGTCATCACTCTCCATCTCCTTCAGGTTGTTGATGACTCTCTGGATGATCTCTGGATTGTTCTCTGTCCGACCCAGCAGGCCTCCTAAGATTCTCTGGATGATCTTTGGATTGTTCTCTTTCCGACCCAGCAGGCCTCCTAAGACTCTCTGGTTGGACTCCAGACTGAGGCCGTGAAGGAAGCGAACAAACAGGTCCAGATGACCATTTGTACTGGTGAGGGATTTCTCCATGGTTCTCTTCAGGAGGTCATCCAGGGAGAAGGTACTGTCTGTGTTCCCATATGTTCCCAAGAAGTTGTTGAGTTCTTCTGTGTTCCTCTTGGTGTAACAGTGGAACATGTAGACTGCAGCCAGAAACTCCTGAACGCTCAGATGAACAAAGCAGTAGACTGATTTCTGGAAGATCACACACTCTCTTCTGAAGATCTCAGTACAAACTCCTGAGTACACCGAGGCCTCTGTGACATTAAGACCACACCGCTCCAGGTCTTCATGGTAGAACATGATGTTTCCTTCCTCAGATGTTTAAGTGCCAGCCTCCCCAGCTTCAGGAGAACGTCCCTGTCAGCCTCCGTCAGCTGCTGTGGACTCGTCTCATGTCCCTCACCGTACTTGTTGTTCTTCCTCTTTGTCTGAACCAGCAGGAAGTGTGAGTACAGGTCAGTCAGGGTCTTGGGCAGCTCTCCTCTCTGGTCTGTGGTCAACATGTGCTCCAGAACTGTAGCAATGATCCAGCAGAAGACTGGGATTTGACACATGATGTGGAGGCTCCTGGACGTCTTGATGTGTGAGATGATTCTGCTGCACAGCTCTTCATCACTGAATCTCCTCCTGAAGTACTCCTCCTTCTGGGCCTCAGTGAAGCCTCGTACTTCTGTGACCCTGTCAACACATGCAGGAGGGATCTGATTGGCCACCGCAGGTCTGGAGGTTATCCAGACGAGAGCCGAGGGAAGCAGATTCCCCCGGATGAGGTTTGTCAGCAGCACGTTGACTGATGACCTCTGTGTGACCTCAGACACAAGCTCCCTGTGGTTGAAGTCCAGAGAAGGTCTGCTTTCATCCAGGCCGTCAAAGATGAACAAAGGTTTACAGACAGCGAGCGTCTCTGCAGTGAGCTTCTGTAACTCTGGATGGAAAACATGGAGCAGCGTGAGAAGACTGTGCTGCTGGTCCTTCACCAGGTTCAGCTCCCTGAATGAAAGCACAGCCAGCAGACCCACATCCTGGTTCTCTAAACCCTCTGCCCAGTCCAGAGTGAACTTCTGCACCGAGAAGGTTTTTCCAACTCCAGCGACGCCGTTGGTCAGGACGACTCTGATGCTGCTCTGCTGGTCAGTGGAGGCTTTAAAGATGTCGTGGACCTTGATGGGAGTGTCGTGGAGGATCTTCTTCTTGGAAGCCGTCTCAAGCTGCCTCACCTCATGTTGAGTATTAACCTCTTCACTCTGTCCCTCTGTGATGTAGAGCTCAGTGTAGATCCTGTTGAGGAGGGTTCTACTTCCTGTTTCATCACTTCCTTCAGTCACATGTTCACATCTCCTCCTCACACTGAGCTTATGTTCATCTGAAACCTCCTGCAGACCACGATCTGCTGAAAGACAAGAAACAATGTGAGAGACAGAGAATCTGAGAATCTGCTGATTGTTTTCATCAGAAACAGAAAAACTACAGAAAATAAAATCTTTTTAACTTTGTGCTTTTCTAACGATGTTAAATGTTGATGCTGTATGAAGGAACAAAATAAAACCACATGTGCTGTTGTCAGAAGTGAAGACATCAGCAGACACATGTACAGTGCTGCTCTGACCGGCTGTCTGACCTCCAGCTCCTGTTCTGGATCTTTGTCCACACTGGGGACAGGAGGAGTCTCCTGAAGAACCAGACTGGTCCCAGTATGAGGTGATGCACTGTCTGCAGAACCAGTGTCCACAGCTGGTGGAGACTGGATCCTTCAGGACGTCCTGACACGAAGCACAGCAGGACGACTGCTCCTCCTCAGAAACATGACTCCTCTTCCTCTCCCTGTGAAGACATGTCCTGATAACTCACATGTCACAGTCACAGGTTGTCATCACTTCTGTCAAGGAGGTTTTGTGTTCACCCAGTATGTTTGTGTGTTGGTTGGTTCGTTAGTGGGATTATAAAAAATGACAGATTACCAGTAAACTTGGTGGAAGGTTGTGGTCTGTGAACCAGATCGGGGGGGGGGGGGTCCTCTTTCACAGACATGTTCAGAGGACTGATGTTTACCAGTGTGTGGAATTTGGTGCAGATCCAAATCAAAATGAGTCTCTAGTGGATTTCAAAGTGGTTTCATAAGGAGCGTGTTGGTTCTTGGTGGAGGTCTGAGCTCTTTGAGTGATTCTGAGAGATTAGTCACCAACTTCAATGAAGCTGTGTCCTAATGCAGGGGCCACACTAGAGGAAACTAGATCCTCTTCAGAGCAGGTCCCAGTAGAAACAGTCTCTTACTTTGTGTGTGAGGGTCCAGGTTCTTTACTGAAGTTCAGAGGCTCAAACATGGACCAGTCACTCTTCAGAGACAGACAGCTGAACCCTGGAGACTCTGCTCTCAGTCTGTGGTCCTGACCTCTGCAAACACAAACATGCTTTTATTCAGAACACATCATTCACTGGTTCATTCTGTGAGGATTCAGTTTGGAGCTTCACATGTTTGTAGCAGGTCTCTTACTTTGTGGTTGAGGGTCCAACTTGCTCTGAAGTGTCCTCGTCCATGTTGCACCGGCTGCGGCTCAGTTGTGGTTCAGGCCACGCTGCTCTTCTAGATATTCAAGGTCTGGTCTATTTCCTTCTGGTTCTGCGCTCAGTTTACAGCAGAACACAGTGAAATGATCTTACACACCAGTTTCAATGTTTATCTGTTGAAAACGTCACAAACACAAATATATTCAACACTTCCTGTAGCCTACCCATTTCAAAATAAAAGCACTCCAGCGTTTCTGTCGACTGATTCAATTCATTTATTTTTTAAATGTTTTATTGTGAAATAGATGCAGAGCTTCATAGTTTGTACTACTGGTATTTATTTGAGTACACAGGAATACTTATATACAAGGAAATACAGTGATCACATCAGAAACCTCAGGAAGGACAATAGGCTCTCTCTCTCTCTCTCTCTCGCTGTCTCTGTCTCTCTGTTTCTCTCTCTCTCTCTCTCTCTGTCTCTCTGTCTCTCTCTCTCTCTGTCACTCTGTCTCTCTCTCTCTCTCTCGCTGTCTCTGTCTCTCTGTTTCTCTCTCTCTCTCTCTCTCTCTGTCTCTCTGTCTCTCTCTCTCTCTGTCACTCTGTCTCTCTCTCTCTCTCTCGCTGTCTCTGTCTCTCTGTTTCTCTCTCTCTCTCTCTCTCTCTGTCTCTCTGTCTCTCTCTCTCGCTGTCTCTGTCTCTCTGTTTCTCTCTCTCTCTCTCTCTCTGTCTCTCTGTCTCTCTCTCTCTCTGTCACTCTGTCTCTCTCTCTCTCCAAAAATAGTATTTTTGCAACTTGAGCATTTCCTTTTCTACACTCAGACCAATCAACTACATTATATATGTGTGTGTGTGTGTGTGTGTGTGTGTGTGTACTCACAGCTCAGCCAGTAAGTCCAGAGCTTTACTGGGATCCACAGTGAAGACTCTGGACTGGTTGGTGACCACTGCTGTAATGTATGATTGTGAAAACACGTTGTGTTATTAAACACTTGATGAACAGATGAAGATAAAAAGTGAAGCTGTGAGTTAACTCTGTTAATTAGTCCTTTGAAGGCTCTTTGATCCAGACCTGCTGTTCACATCTGTCTCTGGGATCCGATCACATGACGTCTGTCACCAGGTGTGAACTGACAAACTTAGAGTCATGTGATCAGCAGACGGATGTTAACAGCAGGTGTGAGAGTGAGACAGTGAAACTTTCAGAAAGTTGTGTTCACACTCACCTGCTCACTTTCCTTCCTTCTGCTCGTCCAGGTGAAAATGGAGTCTGACCGCTCCCTGTTCTCATGCTCCTCCTCCCTGTGGAACCAGTTCTTAAACCAACCTACTCTTAAAACCAGTTGAACTGGTTCACAGTTCATGTTTTATTGTGATGTTATGATGTGGATAACAAACTTATGATCATGTATTTAGTTCATAATGGACGGTGTGGGACCATGAATCCAGATCTTCACTTTCACACTGAGTCCTGACTGGGGTCTCCAACAGGAGTCAGTCTCATCTGTCAATCATCACGTCTACACTTGTTTTCATCAATAACTGATTCAAACCAAACTGATCAGAAACTTGAACAAACGACTGAAACATCTTTACAAACATTTATTTAACTTCTACTCAGATTTAGTTTCTTTTGTTTTTGTTTATCCCGTGTCCCATCTGCTAACATGGAGGAGGTGGGGTGTATGACCTATCCTGCAGTCTGCCACCAGGGGGCGACTGGCTTCAGTCCTGGGAGTCCTCATGTCATCCATCTTTAATCACTTTTGATTTACACACAGTTCGAATGCTTCGTGGTTTTGAGACACAGATTTTATTCAACTGCTCGAATCAGAAGAACAAATTAACACCAGAGACGTTTTGTGCTGAAACAAGTGAGTTTGGATTTTAACTCTTTCACAATAAACCTGTTTTCCATTCAAACACAAACATCTGAGCAGGAACATCCACTGCTATGGTTTGAAACACGTGTCTCACACAAATCTGTTTTCACATATCCTCGTTTTTATTTATCAGATCAGTGTAAAAGTCTAAAATAATTATTGGACTAAGACGACGGGCTCGTGTTCAGGCTCAGTTAGAAACAACATGTGTCATGTGACACGTCTGTTAAATCACAGGTCAGAGGTCAGAGAGATTCAGGACGTGGACGCTTCTCTCTCAGTCACATACTTTAATAACATTAGACTTTTATTTTGTAAAAACACGACCTGTGAGAAAGTGTCTAGGTGTGTTCACAGTCAGTAGATCAGATGAAGGTGAGGTGAACACACAGCTACTGGGTTAACGGTTAACACACTCCATCTCGGGCACACAGCGCCCCCTGGCTGTTTACTGACCAGAGCAACTTGTGTAGAAGACCAAAGTGCAAAATGCAAAACACACAACAAAAGGCACTCGCAACATATATTAAAGTCTAATATGGTGAATCAGTTAATAAGCAATATTAAATATACATTTCCCCAGTAAAGGCCTTTTCACACCAAGTCACTTTACACATATTGTTCCAGTAGCTTCATCCTGAGCCAGTTAAAACTGGACTGAGCCCCTGATGACATCATCCCCAGGAGTCACATGACACACAGGATTGGACACTTTAGATTCTGAGGACGGTTCATTCCTCCATAGGTTCAGATCCTTGTTCTGGATTATTGAACCAGGTTCTAGGAGATAAGACGATGAAAATACTTTTTAAATCAGCGATTGGACGCGTCAGGATTTTCTTCATTAAGATGAATCTGAAGTTTTTGAAGACGGGGGAGACAAAGTCAGATCATCAGTACAGAACATGTCCGTTATTAAGGATTCATGTCTCTGCAGGATTTGGAAAAACTTCCATTTATCTTCAGCCGAATGTTCTGTTGTCAAGTTGTCACTGACACTGAGAAGGTAAATGATATCACTGCAGCTCTCAGATCCTTACACTGACTCCAGGTCTGTTAAAGACTTGAATTCCAAATACAGAATTAACTTTGCAAACTTTCCTTCTGGAGGAAAATCGTTATGAGTAATTCAAACTGCAGCAGAACTCAGCAGAAGTTCACAGCTTCATTTAAACATGATCAGACGCACTGAGGGCGAAACGTGATGGAACCACATCGGGACACTGTTCAGAGACATGTTGGGACACATTGGACACAAGTGTAAAGGAAGTTGTGCTGTTTATCCACACACAACAACTACGTGTGTGAAAATATTAATAATCACATGTGACTGCTTCAAACCAGCACTGTGTAAATGTTGTCTGGACTTTCTGTGTAGTTAGTGTTTGAAGAGCAGCAGCAGGTTGTCGGGTCCGACTCGTTCAAACAGGAACATGTGGGAACATCCAGGCGAGGGGCGGAGCCTTGGTCGAGGGGAGGAGCCTGTAGAGCAGCAGGAGGCGGGACATGACGTATAAACTCTGCTGTGGAAAGATCAGTGTTGTTGTTTACAGCTCATCCACACCGGAGTCGGCCCTCATCACCAGAAGATCTGGAACCTCCTCGTGTTTCCAAGTGGACGTCTTCGTCTTCTACGTGTCCGGCTCCTCTTCTTCATCCTGAGATGTTTGTGTTCTTCAGTTTCACGTCACGTGTTAGAAACCTCATCAACACGTCCACTCGCTCACTGGGAAGCTTCCACACATTGTACTGCTGGTTCCTCACATGGACTCACTCTGACATGTTACACACATGTTACCAGGAGGCTGCAGGAGAAGATCCAGAACATGTCCAGAGACACTGAC
This sequence comes from Pleuronectes platessa, assembly GCF_947347685.1. Lineage (NCBI taxonomy): Eukaryota > Metazoa > Chordata > Actinopteri > Pleuronectiformes > Pleuronectidae > Pleuronectes > Pleuronectes platessa. The sequence goes on from NC_070632.1 coordinate 1,248,335, forward strand.
TCAGACGTGTCTGTTCCTCCAGAACATTTCAGGAACATATCAGTTTGAAAGCAGCTTTAAATGAAAATAAAATAATCAAACGTTTAGAAACATTATCCTGAAGAAGATCATTTCCCTCTGGTTCCTCAGTCAGAAACACAGAAGAGAAGATGTAGATCAAACTTATCACGGTTTAGAAACATGTAGATATTTTGTACCAGACCTGATGCACACGTGTGTTTTCTGACTGTATTCAGATTCCTGACTCTGGATCTGTGTGGACTTGGTGTGAAAAGGTCTAAAGGCACAAAACACGTCGTCCAGTCGTGTTACACAAGAGGAACAAATTCCTCCAAAATGGGAATTAAAGTCATTTTCACAGTGTCGCTCTGTCGACATTAGATTTTTGTGTTTGTCGACTTAGTAAAAAAAGAGGAAAAGAAATAAAAAGTGCAGGCGGCCCGAGCACAAATAAAGAGTCTCAGAAGGTGAAAGGTCAAACCGGCAGATCCCAGAGCAGGAGCCGGTGTCTGGACTGGAAACATCTTCATGTATTCAGAAAAGAGTTTTAGGACAAACTGCTCCTGCGTGACGAGCGGTCAGTCCATTCTGAGGGGTCGGCGTTCTCGATGGGGTCGATCTGAGGAAAGACCACGAAGCACAACCTCTGGCCCACGTAGGTCGCCCTCTCTGCAGGAAGAGACAAGTCTCAAGTTACTGATCAGACACGTGAGGGAGACTGAGAGAATCCAAACTGAGACTGGACCGTCCTTAAAGAAACTGAATTCACTTCTTGAAACCATTTATTTAAGGTCTTCTTTGATTTTCTTTGTTTGGTTCAAGTCCCATCAGCTAACATGGAGGAGGGGGGGTTAAGCACCAACACTGCAGCCAGTCCTCAGTGTGTGAGAAACTCACCGATGAAGCTGTAGATACACTTTGGTTTTTCTCTCCAGTGAACACCCAGGAAGTAGACGGGGACGCCGGTGAGCATGATGACGAGGCCGACGCCACAAACCACCGGCTCCGAGTAGAGACTGAATCCCAGCAGCAGGGCCCAGAACATCAGGTAACACACAGGAACCAGCAGGTTCACCTGGAGACAACACACACACACACACACAGACACACACAGATATTTATTCACCGGTGGCCAGGCGCAGTCGGCGACTTGTCACCACTCACGCAGTAGCTCTGCACCTTGATTGAAGTAGCTAGAACACCCGGATGTTTCCCTGCAGCTCCAGAAGCTTGTTGTGAAGGCTCCTCCTCTCCCCTGCCTCCCTCCTGTAGAGCGACCGCAGCTCCTCCACCTCCCCGGCCGCCTCCTGCTCCACCTGGGCCAACTCCCCCGTGGCGCCCTTCAGCTGCTCCAGCCGGTTCCTCATGTCGTCCATCGCCTGATGAACCGTGGAGCCGAGCTGCTTGTTGGAGATGTTGAGCTCACGCGTCACGCGGCTCAGCCGGAGGAGATGTTCTGGGTCCACAGCAGGTTGGGTGACTGGTCCGCAGGGGGGGACAGCAGGAGCATGAGGGATCAGGAGAGATCTGATCCTCTCTCGGGCCTCCTGCTGGCCGGCCTCCTGCTCAGCCAGGTTCTGGTTCAGGTGCTGGACCACGTCGCCCAGGTAGTGGACCTCTCTGGCCAGGAAGCTGTTCCTCTGGAAGAGATGGTCCACTTCCTTCTCTTTGGTCTGGAGCTGCAGCCTCAGACCCTCGAGGAGCCGGTCCCGCTCCAGCAGCGCCCTGCAGGACCAAAGATAACTCATCAGAACTGAAGGGGACTCGTGCATTCTGTAGCTTTAAGAACTTTCTACAACACAAAACATGGAATTTCTGCCACAAGAACAGATTCAACCAGTAAAACACTGAATGAAGCAGCTTCACGAGAGCTCAGCTGGATTCTCTGATCATTCAAGATCCTGACGTTGGTGTGAGGTCAAAGGTCAGTGTGACCTGATAACACATTCAACATGATTCAGGTTGTCACTCACAGATGAACTGATCACAGGTCAGAGGTCACAGTGACGTCATGTGAGTCTAGAGACACAACCACAGTGAGATGTTTCTAGTTGAACTAAACCAGTTCCAGTGTAAATGGTCTCTGACCTGAAGGAGTTGAGGTCGGTGTAGTCCTGGTCTCCGCTGGGAGGCGCCTGCAAGAACTGAGAGGTCGAGGACAGATCTGTTCAGTTTAAATAACAATAAAAACGATATTTCAAACAGCTGCTCACAGTCACAGCTGGACCCAGGACACTTTGTGTGGCTCCTCCTCCTCCTCCTCCTCCTTCTGGTTCTTGAGTTTGTATGTCACTCTTTAAAGACTGGATTTCTACGATGTGACTGCCAGGGGACGCTGCCTCCTCCTCCGCCTGAAAACATCACAAACAACAACTTATTAGGAGGAGAAGCTGTTTTTCAGCTCAGATTTTCTCTATCGTTGCTTCACGAAGCCTCCAAGGAACAAGAGGAGCATCTCTACCTGCATGGTTCAGGCTCTGGTTCCGCCTCTGGTTCAGGCTCTGGTTCAGGCTCTGGTTCAGGCTCTGGTTCAGGCTCTGGTTCAGGCTCTGGTTCCGCCTCTGGTTCAGGCTCTGGTTCAGGCTCTGGTTCCGATTCTGGTTCAGGCTCTGGTTCAGGCTCTGGTTCCGCCTCTGGTTCAGGCTCTGGTTCAGGCTCTGGTTCCGCCTCTGGTTCAGGCTCTGGTTAAGGCTGACATTTATAACAAATCAAAAATTACTCAGTTAATATCAGTGACACATTAAATGAGCTCAGAGAAACAGAAATGTTTTATGTGTCTTTACAGATCCAGGTTTTACAGAAGCTCCTCGACTCTGACGGACATTATGTCAAATAAAGATTAAATCTGTTTTATTCTGAAACATTCGACTCGTTCTTTCTCATCTGAGGTGAATGTTGTCTGTGCTGCTGCTGCTGACCACCAGGGGCAGCGTCTTCCTCTCATGTGGATATTTACAAGCAAGTATTTAGTTACTTTGAAGTTGCAAAGTTAATATGGTACTTTTACTTTAGTACATATTATCAATTTATTTTTTTAGGGCACTACTACAACATGAAAGTTGAGTTAAAGTCCAGATTTTTCTTCCAAAATGATCTCAAATTTAAAAATAATCTAAAATTGACATTGTTTCCAACTGACAACGTTCAGAACAAATAGAACAACACACGTCTGGTCACTGTCACAACAATTTTTATTGGATGATGGATTTAAAAAAACGTATACGAAAAATAGAGATTCATTTGTAGCTTTAAAGCTTCCGGTGGTTCGATTCCGAGCAGCTGTTTGGCCCTTTTCAAACCAGGAGGACATCATCATCACCATCATTATCTTTATTCTTCTGTGGAGCAGCTGCAGGACGTTCTGTCTGAGTGTCAGTTGATTAGAGTTAGAACCGACACAAGATGTAAACACACAGTTTTCTCTGAGCTAACATGGAAAAATGTTGAGTTTATCAAGGAATCCGCAGAGGAACAATTATTGTAAAGTTTAAAATGATTCATATCAATGGCTGCTAATAGAAAAGGATATTTACTAAATTGACTAGGTTGAAATTCCACTTACGAGGTCCAATGATTGTTTTTGTGATTTTAAACATCACGAATTTGATAAAACCAAACATCTTCCACAGGAGCCACTGACCTCAACACTGACCTCAACACTGACCTCAACACTGACCTCAGACACTGACCTCAACACTGACCTCAACACTGACCTCAACACTGACCTCAACACTGACCTCGGGCGTCTGACACGTTGGTTTGTGGACTGAAGTAAAGAAACTCAGCTGGAGGAGTCTTTGGAAATGGCCTCCACGAAGTTGGGGGCCGACATGAGGATTGCGATGGTGCAGATGATGGTGAAGACTGAGAACGCCACCAGACAAAAGCAGTTGATCACCGCAGCAGCAAACCTCCACTCGCTGCAGACCGTCTCCTCCTCGTCCCGCCCCCGGAAACGCCCGGCGATGTACCTGACCTCCTCCAGGATCTGGTTAAGCTCCGCCTCCAGCATTGAGCTCCCTCCCGCTCCGACTCTTCTTCCGCCCCCCTGCTCTCAGCACATCCTCCTCGCCAGCCATGCCGCCTCCCACCAGCTGCGGAAACAGGAGCTCTGGTTCGGGGGGCGTGGCTTAGTGCAAACCCTCCACGCCCTGGAATCCATTGGTTACCTGTGGGTGGCGTCGCAGTGACCCCCGGCTGACGCTGAGCTGAGGCACCAGGAGAGAAGATATGTGAGAAGCTTCAACTTCAAGGTGACGGAGGGATGAAGGACGAGAAGACAGATGAGACACTGACGGAGGTTCTCACCGATCAGAGGAACAGAGTCTGACGTCATGATCTCAGCCACGAGCAGCATGAAGAGCGTCAGAGAGCAACACGGTGACACCTGCACAGACGTGAACCAGTTAAACCAGCGACTGGAGCTGGGATCCACCTGCGTGACCTTTGTGTGACCAACATTAGGACCTTGTGTGAGGGGGTGAGGAGGTCAGAGGTCAGAGGTTATTTACACAGAAAGGAACCAGATCAATAAAAACACCAGAACCAAGAAAAAGCTCATGAACTGAGACGCACACACAAAGACACACAACCTGAGGATCTTTAAACACGTCACATTGTTGATGTGGTGATTTCAGTTTGGCTCCAGGATCCTGTTCAGTGATTTCCTCTGAGCGTGAACGGGTTAATTAACGACTTCTGTTAATCGTGTAGAACGAGACAAATTCAAACCAGTCGGGAGCAGAGGGACACACCAGTAGATCACATGGAATCTTCTCTGTGCAGCTCAGATGGTTTGTAACAGGATAACTGTTCACACTGGTCCTAAATATCATAAATCATATTGTTAAGCTGGTTTTCTGATAACTTAATATATATTAATCCCCAATAAAAAGCTCAAACTGTTATTCTGGGTCTTTGCTAAGAGTCTGGTAACATCACACATTATTCAAGGAGACGTCTCACTCATGAGTCTTGTGAGACTTTGGTTGTTTCATGGAGACAAAGGTGGAAACGTGAGCGAGAGAGAAGAAGCTAAATCAAAGTAGAACCCAGTGAGGTTCCTCTGGTGAGAGTCAGTGGAGACGGCTTCATGCTGCTGACTCAGCTCCTCTCCTCTCTCAGGTACTTGTTCTACTGGAAAGTAGAATTTGTACTTACTCAATTTGGAATTTAACTGAAACTTTGTCTTCAAACGACTCTGAAAACAATTTGTTCTTCCAGAGAAACAAGAGAACTACTTCCTGCTGTGTGACGTTCTTCCAGAAGACCGACTCCTCCGAGAGAGGCTCCAACAGAAACGACTGGTGAGTCCAACCAATCAGATTCTGTGGATAAACACACACTCCCTGTCCTCGGGGTTTGGTTTAGGAGGAGGACTTCTTCTTCTTCTTCTGTGGTGTTTCCTCAGTGTGGTTTCTCTTGGCAGGAGGAGGTGCTGGAGCAGCAGCAGCAGGAGAGAGACGACGGCAGCTTCCAGCGTCTCTGCATGTTCTGCAGCGACGAGTTCGCTGGAAACAGGTTCTTCACATGAAGCTTTAAATAAAAACACCTCCTGATGGAACATGAACCAGAAATACAAATGAAACATGAAATATATTGGTTATATTTCAGGATTTACTCTGAAAATCAGGGGAAAGAAATCCAGAATCTACTTTTTCCATGAGAGCAGAACCGATGTTACATGAATATTTTTAAATAATCTAGTAGTGGATATTTTAAATAAATATACTGTCAGTTATATTTATTGATCATCTCCAGGTCATCTCTGCTGAACCACATGGCCCGAGAACATTCCTTCAGCATCGGACTCCCGGACAACATCGTGTTCTGCAACGAGTTCCTGGACACGCTGCAGAACAAACTGGACAAGTAGGAATCAGACACGTTCCAATGGGTTTGATTATTGATTCATCATCTGTTCAATATCAGAAACTGATCACATCATGAATGACAGCTGATGCTCTGCAGATGTCAGGTCATTGTGTTAAGTTTAGAACAGATTTAATCAAGTGTTGTCTTCTTGTGTGTTAATGTTGTGTTGTGCTTCCTCTGCTCAGTCTGCAGTGTTTGTACTGTGAGAAGACGTTCAGAGATAAAACCACATTGAAAGATCACATGAGGAAGAAAGCTCATCGTCGCATCAACGCCAGCAACAGCGAGTACGACCGCTTCTACATCATCAACTACCTGGTGAATCAGTCTGAGGCTCAGAGTCCTCTTCCTCTGTTAAACTCACACTGTGGCACGTTGTCGTCTCTTTGTGTTGCTTCAATCAGACACATCTTCAATCAACACAAAGCTACAGACACATTCTCACTTGATCAGTGTCAGTTGTTATCTGTTGATCACAGCACCAGATACATTCTGATTGTTCCCTCTGGTGTCAGGAGCTGGGGAAGACGTGGGAGGAGGTGCAGAGCGAGGACGACCGCGAACTGGTCGACAACGATGATGACGAGTGAGTATCTTCATCAGGAGGCAGAGTTAGAACACGTAGAAAAGAAAGACGAGCAGATTCCGAGGAGGAGTGCGACACACTTCAGTCTGTGTCTGTGTCGTCCTCAGTGATTGGTCGGACTGGCAGGCTCACCCCCCGTCGGCTGTGTGTCTGTTCTGTGATGATCAGTCGGAGACGATGGAGCAGATCTACACACACATGAAGGTAAATCAGGAGGAGCTGAACCTGAACCACCTGCAGAACCAGAACCGCTCTGCTCCGAGTCCACTGACGTGTCCAGGACTTAAATATGTGTGAATATTATGAAGCAGGTTTGAATTCTGTTCACGACTTGATGTGTCGCACCTCAAAGGAAACTGAGACCTTGGTTTGTTTTGTTATCAGAATCTCAAATCCTCACCTCGGTCTTCATTTGATTTCCTGTTGTGTGATGAGCTTTACAACAACTGAAGCTTTGTGGGGTTTTGTTATTGTGTTGTTTGTTTCAGGACTCACACGACTTCGATCTTCACAAGCTGAGGACAGAACTCAGTGAGTGAAACATCAGCAACCTCCAGAACCTGCATCATCTGTGACATGAGATCTTTTTCTTCAGGCAGTTCAACAGATTACACAACTGTTTGTTCTTCTACACAAGAGAAGCAACAACAGTGTGTAGTCAGAAGAGAAGCAGGACACGAAACTCTTCAGTCCCTAAATCACAATGTGAAACCAAAACCAACCAGATCCACAGAAACTGAAGAGAAACACGTGAAGCTTCAGACTCGGATCAGAACTCGAGTCTTGATTCACAGATTCACAGACGATGCAGATTGAAATGCAGACGTTTGAATATTGATGAGACGCTCTGTGTTCACCTCTCGCTGTCTGCTCCTCTCAGACCTCAGGTTCTACCAGCAGGTCAAACTGGTGAACTTCATCCGGAGGCAGATCCACCAGAGCCGCTGCTACGGCTGCGAGGGGAAGTTCCTCTCCAGAGCCGACGTGCTGCGCCACATCGCGGCTGCAGGTCACGTGATGAAGCTGCCAGACGTGTCCACCTGGGACCAGCCGCAGTGCGTCCAACACCAGTTCATGTCTTCATGGTTCAGTTGTTTCCCAGTGGGGGGGGGGGGGGGGGTCACTGCTCCTTCATCCTTATGAACTCAGGAGTGAACGTCTCTGTGGTCCTTCTCTCCTCAGGTATTACTTCCCCACGTATGAGAACGACGCCCTCTTGTGTTCGTTATCTGACAGTGACGAGGCTGAAAGTGAGGAGACGAGTCACGGCGAGGACGTCCCGGTGATCGCAGAGGACGTGTCCAACCTCAGAGCCCTGAGACAGACCAGCGTCCTCAACCAGCTGCTGAAGAAGAGAAGCTAGGACGAGGGACAGACAGCGGAGTGAAGACGTCTTCCTCTTTTCTTCTGGACTCTTCTTCACTCGCACTTTGTGAAAAGACAAACTGACCCGACGCAGCCGGAACGTGAACTTCAACACTTTACTTCACACAAATGTTCATTCAGTCAATAAAGAGGATGATCGTCATCAGAAGAACTTTATTACTTTCAGTACAAATAACACTGAGACCAGTGGAACCAGTAAGTTTGTCTGTTTACAAACGAGAATTCAGAACCAAACTAAAAGAGATGAATATGATTCTGTGTAATAAACCGTGAGGTTGAAACCTGGTCCAGGGTCAGTTTGTCTTCTACTGGTTCTTCACTGGTGCGATGTTCTGCTTCACTTTCCCGAGAGCAACCTGTCACACACACACACACACACACACACACACACACACACACACACATCCACATCTCTGTGTAAACTGACTCCTCATGTCGTTTTGATGAACCTCTGTCAGGTCACATGTGTCTCATTTGGATCCACAGTGAAGTATTTAAAGATGTTTCTTCTGTAAAACATCAGAAAGCCATGTGGTCGCCCTCAATCCAATCAGTGAGCTCCATTAACTGCACCAGATCAAATCCAATCTGTTCCCAAACCAGCCAGAACCGGACTGAAGATAAGAGTTTAATGATCCTGAGGAGAAAACAGAGCAAAGAACTTCAGGTAGAAACAATGAACAGATAAACACATGGAGTTCTGTTCTATGTGTTTTCAATATGTTCAATGAAAGGGACATTTTATTTTAATATTCCATTTAAAGTCACGCAGCACAAAGTGAAGACAAATCCTCCACGTTGAGTCAGAGAGGAGAACAACAGGAGGATTCAGATTTGTTCCACGTTGAAGAAAACGTTCATATAATGAGAATAAACCCCGGGAGGAGAAGTGGTTCTGTCTGGAGCTCTTCTCCTTCTGGACCGAAGATCTTTCACCATCTCATCTCAAACTGCTTCTACTAAACATAAATATCATCTTCATCTGAACTTCAGAGACTTTTCCCACAAATCCTCTCGAACCTGAAACCAGAGCAGAGGTTGAGGAATGTGCATCAACTGGATGTGATGGTGAATGAATGAAATCCACTGATAAATAATCCATAATAAATGTATTGATCTGCTGTCAGGCTGTTTATATTGAGACATACTGATCAGATGTAGAATCTCATTACGAGCACAAACTTTTCCTTATAAGTGGGTTAGGGTTTGTATGAAACGTCCTCGGGTCAGTTTTCTATTAAATATGTAAAATGTTTATGAAACAGTTTCCTCAAAATTAAAGATGCTCTGCTCTTCATCGACTCTTCTTAATACTGTAAATGTCTCATTCACTTTTCTTCTGCTGGTTTCCATTATGTCAAACTGGTGATTTTGTTATTTTACCTGCACCAAGGACGAGATGTTTCCACCAGTTTGTTTGAAGAGGAAAGAAAAGCTGAGTCATGATTCCAGTGAAGTCGGTGGAAGGATGTTTATTGAGCATTAAAGCAGAGACAAGTAGAAACAGAACTTTTCTCTCTGAGATGTTTTTCTTCTCGTTACATCTGGTTTGTCACAGAGGAAATGATCCATGTGTTTGACTCATAGACTGAATATAAAGGCTTTGACTGGGATGTGCTGCTGTTATACTGCAGCGCCACCTGTGGGTCAAAAGTAGAAAAGCCACCACCGCTCTGCACCTGATGCAGAAATGAAAACGTCCCATTTTTAAGTCCAGAGTTTTGATCTTTTGTGTCAAAGACAAAACTCTGATTTTAAACTCAAAGTGATTTCAATGTGTTGAACTTTGTGTTGAACTAAATCAATTTGTGACGTGAATCCAGGAACTTTAAGATCATAAACAAACATATACACAGAATGTGGTTCTACACACATGGAGACACACTGAGGGACAAAGGTGGACAATAATAAAGACAAACTTAAACACACTGTATGTGACTCTTTATAGAGGGTTTATATATTCTGCTTGTGTTGTGTCATTTCAATAAACACATTCTTCATGTGAATAAACACAATCGGGGCAGGAAGGTTGCTGGTTTGAATCCGGTTCAGATGGGGTCTTCCTGTGTGGAGTCTGCATGTTCTCCCCGTGTTTTCTCCAGGTGCTCCGGCTTCATCTCACAAACACATGCAGATTAGGGGTTGTGTAGATTGGAGACTACACACAAGCTGCTGCTGCTTCAGCCTCTGGATCCTCAGGACACAGCTCAGCCTCCGTCCACACACACTGTCCTCTTCACACTGTCCTCTTCACACTGTCCTCTTCACACTCAGCTCCACTCAGCTCCACTCAGACCTCCCCTCCCACCTGTTGAGAGAAGAAGACATCAGTGTCACAGAGACTCACTTCATCAGCTGTGAGTCAGTGATGCAGCTCATCCAGTAGAAAGAGCAGCAGGGACTTCAGTCCTGTTCAGAGGTGGAGCAGCTTCCTCTCTGCTTCATGTTCACGTGTTGGAATGAACACGCTAAGAGCTCAGTGTGTGTCCTCTGCATGTCAAAGTGCAGAGTGGACACCTGAGAGGTGGATTTACTGCTGTGTGGTATCACAGTTGGTTTAACCACTAAAAAAGGGAGTAGGGCAGTGCGTCACAGAAGCAAAGAGAAGTCTTACAAAAGGTTTCAAACCAATTCTGGTTTATTAAGTTCACAAAAAGTCTCTCCGGAGGCAAAACATCAAGTTCCTCAAAGTATAATTATAAGTCCTCCGTCCACTCCTTTCTCAGGGGGTTCCTTTCCACAACCTCTTAGTCCAGGTCTCCTTCTCCGGCTCCCTGCTGTGTGGTGGCCTCCACTCCTTTGTTCTCCTCTCCTCCCCGCAAACCTGAGCTCCGGCTTTAATGAGGGAGACCTTGGCACCTCCCCCAGCAGTGCCTTCTGGGAGATGCAGTCCTCCCGGCAGCCATCTTGTGGGGAGGTAGCAACTCCCAGAGTGAGGCACATAATGCCCCTCTACAACCCGCCCCCTTGTGATGCCACAGCTGTTACAGGTGAAGCCATGTTTCACTGTGTGTTGATGAACATCTGCTTCTGACAAACTGGGACCAGAGGAGACAGATGGACCTCAGCAGAGGTTCTGCTCTGTATAAAGAGCTCCTGGTTACCATGTGATGAGGAGAGGCTTCAGTCCCACTGATCTCAGAGCTGTGACAAAGATCCACCTGATCAGTTCTTCACTGATGAAGTGAGAGGACAAACTGTCTCAGATCAGATGAAGACGACACCGTCTCGAGGTCACGAGATCTGAATCTGTTGTTTACTAACAAGACGAGTGGAAGACAAGAAGACACACTGTCTCTGAGGACACACACTGTCTCACTGACTCTGAGGACACACACTAACTCACTGTCTCTGAGGACACACACTGTCTCAATGACTCTGAGGACACACACTGACTTTGAGGACACCCACTGTCTCATTGTCTCTGAGGACACACACTAACTCACTGTCTCTGAGGACACACACTAACTCAATGACTCTGAGGACACACACTGACTCTGAGGACACACACTGTCTCACTGACTCTGAGGACACACACTAACTCACTGTCTCTGAGGACACACACTGTCTCACTGACTCTGAGGACACACACTAACTCACTGTCTCTGAGGACACACACTAACTCACTGTCTCTGAGGACACACACTGTCTCAATGACTCTGAGGACACACACTGACTCTGAGGACACACACTGTCTCACTGTCTCTGAGGACACACACATGGACCTGTCTTCAGGAAGCTGACTGAGGTTATCAGGGTCTGAAACGTGCGTACCTCACTTCTCACACCAAAATTGGGATTCATAAAAACGAACTTGACGGGAAAATGTTTGTATTTCTAAGCAAACTCTGACTCATGCGTGAGACGGGAAAGTGGCGACGCAGACATGAGGTGGTGACCTGAAGCAGATTATTGATCCACTTCATCATTTACATTAAAACCAACAGCTTAGTTTTGCTCGCGGAGTTACAGAACCGAGTCATTAATAGTTTTTAATTATATCTTCTAACACTGTGTGTGTCTCATCAGATCACTGCAGTGAACATGACCGTGCCACAGAGCGCACAGGAGATCACTTATAAGAAGTGAAGACATTTTCCAAATAATGTCCCAGTGGAGGTGAGGATCCACTGATGTGAGGGAGTCGGTCCGATGCTCTAAATAAATAAATACTGTTCTGACAGTGGTGCAGGGTTCAGTGTGATGTGTGCATGTGAATGAAGGACGAGGAGGAAGAGAGGGTTCAGTGATTTCTGATCTCACACATTGTGTTATCCACACATTGTGTTATCCACAGCAGCGGCAGAGTGTCAGTGTGTTTTCTTTATTAGTGACATCACTGCTGTTCCATAAAGTCGCTCTTCACCTCACTAACGAACACCTCGATGTCAGTGTCAGAAAGTTTCACTTCCTCTTCACATCTCTTGATGCCGTGCCTCCATCAGGACTCACGGTGGAAACCCATTGGTCAGGAGCATCATTTAATTGCGTTCAGGTGTGAGTGCGCACAGTTTTATGAATCGGAATTAGCTTTTGCGTACGCACACTTTTAGAAATCCTACGCAGCCCTTTATAAATCAGACCCCTGCTGTTTTGGGGACAGGAAGAGTCTGGAGACATTGAGATGTTCTGGGTGAGTTAGAGATCAACTGAACCAACCAGACGTTGATTTAAACTTCCCTTATCTGTCCCTTTAAGGAGAGTGTGCACCACACAACAGTGTAGAGTCACTGTGGTCAGTGGGCGGAGCTTCTATACTGGTTGATCTCCAACTTAACCTGGAGCAGGTTAGCTGTCATCAGAAGTTACCATGGTGATTGACCTGGTTAAGAAGTGGACGAGCTTCGTAGAACTGAAAAAACTAAACCTGAAGTTAACCTGATAACCACAAATCCTGCTTGGTAGCACAGACCCTGGATCTGTGATACTGACTGTGTTTAGTAACATACTGGTGAAAGCAGCGTGGACTGACTCCAACCATCTACTGACCTCAGAGTCTCCAGTCGACAGGTTGGACTCTGCTGTAGATCAAGAAGCTCCTTCACTCCTGAGTCCTGCAGGTTGTTGTAGCTCAGATCCAGTTCTCTCAGATGAGAGGGGTTTGACCTCAGAGCTGAAGCCAGAGAAGAACAGCTGATCTCTGACACACTGCAGTTCATCAACCTGGATAAAGAAATATGAATATTAGAATGTGTCCTCCTGTTGTTGTGGATCGTCATCATGTCAACACAGACTCTCAACATGCTGCTGACCTCAGTCCAGTCTGTGACCTGAAGATAAATATCAGATCAGACATGTTGGACCATTGTTTCATTCATCAGCTTCTTCTCTGTGTGTTGGTCACTGAGCAGGTTTGTGTAATTAAACACTGTTTAAAGTAGGGATGGCTCCTGATGTCACTTCCTGTTTGTTTCTATACTTATCAACTGTCCAACGTGTTTCAATAGGAATGTGTCTTATTTTGAAAACCTGAGGAGGACGAGTGCTCGGCCTCAGTCCACATGTTATTTACTGACACTTTCTAAGTGATCAGGAGCAGGTGAGTGCAGGTGAATGGAGTTGATGAGGTGGACGTGACTGACAGGCTGGGTGAGTGACAGATGACTGAGGGACAGTGAGCAGAGCAGAACTGAGACAATTTAAATAAATAATGACCCAATAAGAAAGAAAGTCTGAAAAGTGAAGAAGGATTTAAGGACCTCAGAGTCTCCAGTCGACAGTTTGGACTCTCCAGTCCAGAACACAGCAGCTTCACTCCTGAGTCCTGCAGCTTGTTTCCACTCAGATCCAGTTCTCTCAGATGTGAGGGGTCTGACTTCAGAGCTGAGGCCACGACTTCACAGTGAGTCTTTGAGAGTCCACAATACCAGAGTCTGTAATTAAAGAAAATATCAAATCTATGAGAATTAAATCAGAAAACACAACATTCATACAAAACGTGATCATGTGACCCTCACCCTGGTAAATCCCCTCTTTGTTAAAAACTCCTCAAGAGAATCCTTTCAGATTTGGTTCAAGCGTTCATTCAGACTAACAGAGGAACTCATTAGATTCAGGAGGTCAGAGGTCAAAGGTCAAGGTCACAGAACATGTTCATGGCCTCTTGAACATGATGTCTCAAGTCTGTCTTCAGGGGATTTCTTCACATTTTGACTCAAAGAGAAACTGATTAGATTTCAGTGGTCAAAGGTCAAAGGTCACAGTGACCTTTGACTCTATATCTGATCTAGTTGTTCTCATATGTACATGAGAACAATGAGAAGGGTTAGGGTTAATAATAATAACTTTATCACACACACACACACACAAACACACACACACACACACACTGAGTGTATTTGAAGAACGACTCATCTCCACTGATTGAACATGTTATTGATCATGTCTGGACTCACCGAGCCTTCCTGCAGTTCCTCACAGCTGGGATCAGTCTCCATCGACCCTGGACTGATGTGTTGAACTTCTTCAGGTCCAACTCATCCAGAACCTCCTCTGACATCTGCAGCATGTAGGCCAGAGCTGAGCAGTGGATCTCAGAGAGTTTCTCCTTTGATCTGTTCTCTGACATCAGGAACTGTTTCATCTGCTGATGAACTGAGTGGTCGTTCATCTCAGTCAGACAGTGGAAGATGTTGATGCTTCTGTCAGGAGAAATGTCATCACTCTTCATCTTCTTCAGGTTGTAGATGACTCTCTTGATGATCTTTGGATTGTTCTCTGTCAAACCCAGCAGCCACCCTGAGACTCTCTGGATGAACTTTGGATTGTTCTCTCTCTGACCTAGCAGGCCTCCTAAGACTCTCTGGTTGGACTCCAGACTGAGGCCGTGAAGGAAGCGAACAAACAGGTCCAGATGACCATTTGTACTGGTGAGGGATTTCTCCATGGTTCTCTTCAGGAGGTCATCCAGGGAGAAGGTACCCCATGTGTTCCCATATGTTCCCAAGAAGTTGTTAAGTTCTTCTGTGTTCCTCTTGGTGTAACAGTGGAACATGTAGACTGCAGCCAGAAACTCCTGAACGCTCAGATGAACAAAGCAGTAGACTGATTTCTGGAAGATCACACACTCTCCTCTGAAGATCTCAGTACAAACTCCTGAGTACACCGAGGCCTCTGTGACATTAAGACCACACCGCTCCAGGTCTTCTTGGTAGAACATGATGTTTCCTTCCTCCAGATGTTTAAGTGCCAGCCTCCCCAGCTTCAGGAGAACGTCCCTGTCAGCCTCCATCAGCTGCTGTGGAGTCGTCTCATGTCCCTCACCGTACTTGTTGTTCTTCCTCTTTGTCTGAACCAGCAGGAAGTGTGAGTACAGGTCAGTCAGGGTCTTGGGCAGCTCTCCTCTCTGGTCTGTGGTCAACATGTGCTCCAGAACTGTAGCACTGATCCAGCAGAAGACTGGGATTTGACACATGATGTGGAGGATCCTGGACGTCTTGATGTGTGAGATGATTCTGCTGCACAGCTCTTCATCACTGAATCTCCTCCTGAAGTACTCCTCCTTCTGGGCCTCAGTGAAGCCTCGTACTTCTGTGACCCTGTCAACACATGCAGGAGGGATCTGATTGGCCGCCGCAGGTCTGGAGGTTATCCAGACGAGAGCCGAGGGAAGCAGATTCCCCCGGATGAGGTTTGTCAGCAGCACGTTGACTGATGACCTCTGTGTGACCTCAGACACAAGCTCCCTGTGGTTGAAGTCCAGAGAAGGTCTGCTTTCATCCAGGCCGTCAAAGATGAACAAAGGTTTACAGACAGCGAGCGTCTCTGCAGTGAGCTTCTGTAACGCTGGATGGAAAACATGGAGCAGCGTGAGAAGACTGTGCTGCTGGTCCTTCACCAGGTTCAGCTCCCTGAACGAAAGCACAGCCAGCAGACCCACATCCTGGTTCTCTGAACCCTCTGCCCAGTCCAGAGTGAACTTCTGCACCGAGAAGGTTTTTCCAACTCCAGCGACGCCGTTGGTCAGGACGACTCTGATGCTGCTCTGCTGGTCAGTGGAGGCTTTAAAGATGTCGTGGACCTTGATGGGAGTGTCCTGGAGGATCTTCTTCTTGGAAGCCGTCTCAAGCTGCCTCACCTCATGTTGAGTATTAACCTCTTCACTCTGTCCCTCTGTGATGTAGAGCTCAGTGTAGATCCTGTTGAGGAGGCTTCTACTTCCTGTTTCATCACTTCCTTCAGTCACATGTTCACATCTCCTCCTCACACTGAGCTTATGTTCATCTGAAACCTCCTGCAGACCACGATCTGCTGAAAGACAAGAAACAAAGTGAGAGACAGAGAATCTGAGAATCTGCTGATTGTTTTCATCAGATACAGAAAAACTACAGAAAATAAAAGCTTTTTAACTTTGTGCTTTTCTAACGATGTTAAATGTTGATGCTGTATGAAGGAACAAAATAAAACCACATGTGCTGTTGTCAGAAGTGAAGACATCAGCAGACACATGTACAGTGCTGCTCTGACCGGCTGTCTGACCTCCAGCTCCTGTTCTGGATCTTTGTCCACACTGGGGACAGGAGGAGTCTCCTGAAGAACCAGACTGGTCCCAGTATGAGGTGATGCACTGTCTGCAGAACCAGTGTCCACAGCTGGTGGAGACTGGATCCTTCAGGACGTCCTGACACGAAGCACAGCAGGACGACTGCTCCTCCTCAGAAACATGACTCCTCTTCCTCTCCCTGTGAAGACATGTCCTGATAACTCACATGTCACAGTCACAGGTTGTCATTACTTCTGTCAAGGAGGTTTTGTCTTCACCCAGTATGTTTGTGTGGTGGTTGGTTCGTTAGTGGGATTATAAAAAACAACAGATTACCAGTAAACTTGGTGGAAGGTTGTGGTCTGTGAACCAGATCGGGGGGGGGGGGGGGGGGGTCCTCTTTCACAGACATGTTCAGAGGACTGATGTTTACCAGTGTGTGGAATTTGGTGCAGATCCAAATCAAAATGAGTCTCTAGTGGATTTCAAAGTGGTTTCATAAGGAGCGTGTTGGTTCTTGGTGGAGGTCTGAGCTCTTTGAGTGATTCTGAGAGATTAGTCACCAACTTCAATGAAGCTGGGTCCTAATGCAGGGGCCACACTAGAGGAGACTAGATCCTCTTCAGAGCAGGTCCCAGTAGAAACAGTCTCTTACTCTGTGGGTGAGGGTCCAGGTTCATTACTGAAGAATAGAGGAGGTTCTTTGGACCAGTCACTCTTCAGAGACAGACAGCTGGACCCTGGAGACTCTGCTCTCAGTCTCTGGTCCTGACCTCTGCAAACACAAACATGTTTTTATTCAGAACACATCATTCACTGGTTCATTCTGTGAGGATTCAGTTTGGAGCTTCACATGTTTGTAGCTGGTCTCTTACTTTGTGGTTGAGGGTCCAGGTTCTTTACTGAAGACTGGAGGATGATCCATGGACCAGTCACTCTTCAGAGACAGACAGCTGAACCCTGGAGACTCTGCTCTGTCCTCTTCCTCCTCATAAACACTCATCTTCAGTCTGGGAGGAAAAACACTGTGAGCTCAAACACACACAATGAAGCCAGGTAGTAAACTCAGTGTTTCTTTAACCTGAGACAGTTGAAGGTTTAATGTGTTGGACTCAGCCAATCACAGCGTCGAGTCAAACTGTTGATTTACTGACAGAAGTTCATCCTGAATCTTCTTCTCTCTAAAGTCCATGAGTAGAAAACTGACCCAGAGTCAGTGACAGTGAAATAATATGAATGAATAATATAAATGTAGCTGAACACTCACCAGCCTCAGACTTCACGTCTCCTCCGTCTGCTCCTTGAAGTGAGAACCAGTCTGAACACTTTCACTGGAGGCTCCTCCCCCTCTCTGCAGGTACTGGAAATCACATGACTCTGGGTGTGACTGTGTGTGTGACTGTGTGTGTGTGTGTGTGTATGTGTGTGTGTGTGTGTGTTGTGTTCACATGAAGCTGAACCTAACCCATGTTTCCTCCTGTGATCTGAAGGTTGTCATATTTGGTGTTGGAGCTGAATGTGTGACTCCATCTGCAGAACTCTGCCACGTCAGGTCACATTTATACATCATCGTGAATATTAATTATTAGTTACATGTCAGAACTGATAAGATGAACATACCAGGTATTTACAAGCAAATCCACCCACTGTAATAAGTATGAGGTCTAGATCTCATCAGTGTAGATCAGCAATACATAAATACATGTAGAACAACTACAAGTTTACATGAGGCAGAGAGAGAGAGAGACAGAGAGGGGGAGAGAGAGAGGAGGAGAGAGAGAGAGAGAGACAGAGAGAGAGAGAGAGACAGGGAGAGAGAGAGAGAGAGAGAGAGAGAGAGAGAGAGAGAGAGAGAGAGAGGGATTTTGATTTTTCACAAACACTTTATTTACATATTCTTCATTTTTACAAAACACTTGCTTACAACATTATTCAATAAATACACAAAGATGTAAAAATACTCAGTCTGTTAAAAAGTGTGGAAAGGACAGCTCATTGTTGGTGACGGAGCAGAGGATGTCATTAAAACACACAATTCTCTTAAAAGACTCGAGATCAGATACCATTGTGTAAAAAATTAGTTCGAGTCGGAGTCTTTAGAGGTTTACCACCCACACCGCCCCCCCGCTTCCTGCCCGTCTCTGTTCTCTACCCTGTTCTTCCTACTAATGTAAATGTCCATCTTGGCCTCACCTGAGAGGTGGTTCAGGAGCTGCCACTTATCTTTATCTGTTTTGTTGTAGGCAGCTCCCATGATAAAAACCTTCTCAGTAAAAGTGACGTTAAAATCAGTAAAAACCGCAGTTAAAAGAGTGAAGAAACTTGTCAGTCTCTTGCACTCAGTAAAAACGTGATAAATAGTTTCACGCAGGTCACAAAATGGACACTTGTTAAGAACGGTTGGATTAACTCTGTTAATTAGTCCTTTGAAGTCTCTTTGATCCAGACCTGCTGTTCACATCTGTCTCTGGATCCAGTGAAAAACACTGACTGTAAAATAATATGAATGAATAATATAAATGTAGCTGAACACTCACCAGCCTCAGACTTCACGTCTCCTCCGTCTGCTCCAAGGTACCTTGAAGTGAGAACGAGTCTGAACACTTTCACTTTCACTGGAGGCTCCTCCCCCTCTCTGCAGTTACTGGAATTCACATGACTCTGTGTGTGTGTGTGTGTGTGTGTTGTGTTCACATGAAGCTAACCCTAACCCATTTTTCCTCCTGTGATTTGAAGGTTGTTATATTTTGTGTTGGAGCCGAATGTGTGACTCCATCTGCAGAACTCTGCCACGTCAGGTCACATTCATACATCATCGTGAATATTAATTATTAGTTACATGTCAGAACTGATAAGATGCACAAACCAGGTATTTACAAGCAAATCCACCCACTGTAATAAGTATGAGGTCTAGATCTCATCAGTGTAGATCAGCAATACATAAATACATGTAGAACAACTCAGGTTTACATGAGGCAGAGAGAGAGAGAGGGGGGAGAGAGAGAGAGAGGGGGGGGAAGAGAGAGAGAGAGAGAGAGAGAGAGAGAGAGCGAGAGAGAGAGAGAGAGCTATCTTAGTGATGTCCACATCTTCTCTCAAACAGGACGATCGCTCTGATCCCAAGTTGATGAAGTTGACGGAGGACTTCCTGCTCGGCCTCGTTCAACCTGAACCGTTCACGTCTGGAGACGACGGGTCCACGAGTCAGTTTAATAAAAACCAAACAAACCAAATACAAGTGGACAGTGGACATGAAGCTGCTGGACGTCAAAGAACAGGTTCGATTCAGAGCCGTTTAAAAAGTCTCTTTAATTTACATGTTCACAGAAGTTTTCATGAAGGTTTTCTGTTGATTCTCAGCTTGTAACATTTCATCTTTTTAATATTAACTAACAGGGATGTTTCGCTGAGAGCATCAGATTTTAATCTCCACAGAAGATAAGAGATCAAACTTCTATTTGCTCAATGAGTTTTGTAAAGTTCTTCTTTGACAGACCAGTGGCTCAGCGGATCAGCTGGCCAGTCTGTCGTTCAGGTAGTTGGACGTCTTTGCGTCCTGCAGCATGGTTTTGGTGACGTGGTCCAGTTTCTGCTGGTAGGCCAGTCTGTAGCGGCTGTACACGTCCTCGCAGTGCGTCAGCAGGCGCTTCACGTGCACAGTGACGCTGCTGGGAGCGCCCTCCAGTCTGAAACCACAAAGACACACAACGTGAGCTGAGGTCAGAAGGTCGTCTCATGAAGGACCAGGTCGGCGTCTCACTTCTTGAAAATGTCCTCGAACAGGCTGGAGGTCAGCGGGCGGTGGCGTTTCAGCTCCTCCAGGTAAACGAAGTCTCCTTTCAGAATCACCTTCTGGAACAGAACCTCGGCCCAGTCGGGACTGACGCCGTACGCCTCCGACACCACAAACACCTGCCGCACAAAACACACAACTTCTGTTGGAGCTGCGGCTCCTTCCACATCGTGCACTTTACTTCTCAAGAGTCTTCTAACGGTCAGAAGACTCCACGCTGCGTCACCACATCACCACACTCACACAATGTGTTTTCTAAACATCAACAGACTGAAGGTTGTGAAAGTGTTTCAGTGAAGCAGGAACAGGAAGTGACCTGGTAGCATCGCGGCAGCTGGACGAGCGTGTTCAGCAGCACCGCAGGTCGCAGGTTGATGACACGTACGTCTGAGCCCTGGTTCAGGAAGTGGAGCTGAAGAGCGACTAGCTTAGCTGTGAGGACACAGCGAGTCGCCTGACGCACACACGAGTCCTAGAAACACACACACACACACACACACACACACACACACACACACACACAGTTAATAACTCTCTGTAGACATTTTACACCAGGGCCACGTTCCATTCAGCTGCTTCTGTTCTTTGAATCTTTTCCACTCATCCCCTCGTGTCTGACCTGATGTAGTCTCCAGGGTTTTCCTTGCCCCCCATCATGGTGTAGGTCTTCCCTGATCCGGTTTGTCCGTAGGCCAGAATGCAGACGTTATATCCGTCCACGCAGGACGTTATCACCGGCAGAGCTCCTGCAAACACCTCCTGCTGCAGACGAGAAGCAACGAGAAGAAGAAGATGAAGAAGACGATGGATGAAGGTAGAACAAGCTCCATCTGTGATGTTCTGATGACCGCGGGTTTGATACCTGCGAGCTGCTCTGAGAATAGACTTTGTCGAACTGGAACTTCTTCCTGCTTCCTTTCTGAACGACCACCACTTCCTGTTCGTCCGTTCTCTCCACGCAGGAGCTGGAGGCGGAGCTTCTCCTGCAGAGACAGAACACCCGGATGTTTCCCTGCAGCTCCAGAAGCTTGTTGTGAAGGCTCCTCCTCTCCCCTGCCTCCCTCCTGTAGAGCGACCGCAGCTCCTCCACCTCCCCGGCCGCCTCCTGCTCCACCTGGGCCAACTCCCCCTGTGGCGCCCTTCAGCTGCTCCAGCCGGTTCCTCATGTCGTCCATCGCCTGATGAACCGTGGAGCCGAGCTGCTTGTTGGAGATGTTGAGCTCACGCGTCACGCGGCTCAGCCGGAGGAGATGTTCTGGGTCCACAGCAGGTTGGGTGACTGGTCCGGTGGGGGGGGACAGCAGGAGCGTGAGGGTTCAGGAGAGATCTGATCCTCTCTCGGGCCTCCTGCTGGCCGGCCTCCTGCTCAGCCAGGTTCTGGTTCAGGTGCTGGACCACGTCGCCCAGGTAGTGGACCTCTCTGGCCAGCTGTTCCTCTGGAAGAGATAGTCCACTTCCTTCTCTTTGGTCTGGAGCTGCAGCCTCAGACCCTCGAGGAGCCGGTCCCGCTCCAGCAGCGCCCTGCAGGACCAAAGATAACTCCTCTGAACTGAAGGGGACACGTGCATTCTGTAGCTTTAAGAACTTTCTACAACACAAAACATGGAATTTCTGCCACAAGAACAGATTCAACCAGTAAAACACTGAATGAAGCAGCTTCACGAGAGCTCAGCTGGATTCTCTGATCATTTAAGATCCTGACGTTGGTCCAAGGTCAAAGGTCAAAGGTCACTATGACCTGGTAAAACATTCAACATGGTGTCTCAGGTTGTCACTCACAGATGAACTGATCACAGGTCAAAGGTCACAGTGACGTCATGTGAGTCTAGAGACACAACCACAGTGAGATGTTTCTAGTTGAACTAAACCAGTTCCAGTGTGAATGGTCTTTGACCTGAAGGAGTTGAGGTCGGTGTAGTCCTGGTCTCCGCTGGGAGGCGCCTGCAGGAGGACTTCTCCGAGCATGGTGAGGTAGAAGGAGATGACCTCCTCAGGGTCGTAGTTACACTGTCGCAGCGCAGCAGTGATCTCCTGATCCACCGGGCCCGGCAGCACGGACTGAAACAGAAACACACACGTTCCCGTCGAGTTCACAGCGAAGACGAACAGAGCAGCGTCACAGTTGTCCTCACCGTGACCTGCTGGACCCGAGCTTTCAGGACGTCCACGTCCACCTCCCACTGCAGTAGCAGCAGCAACCAGACGCCAGAGGATCCCAGAACCTGCAGACGTTCAGACGCTCCTGGAGAACAACACGATGAAGAATAAGAAGAAGTTTGAAGGTCGGAGCTTTTAGGTGTGTCTGTGTGTGTGTGTGTGTGTGTGTGTGTGTGTGTGTTTGTGTGTTTAAACAAGATGGACGACAAGACCTTAAAAAGTGAAGCCAAAGAAGATCTGCACAGATCTGAGGAGAAATGTCGTCCATCTTTGTTCAAACCTGGAGCCTGTGAAGGACTTGAGGCTCCACAGAGACATCAGACCATACTGGGAGGATGAAGAGGAGGAGGAGGGACTGACCCACTGTGGCATGTGTCCTCCATCAGGGTCGTGGTGATGATACTGCAGAACCAGAACCTTCACGATGACAGACCGACCCACCATCACCATGGTGGAGGCAAAGTACTGAGCTGAGACACCAGGAGAGAAGATCAGTGAGAAGCTTCAACTTCAAGGTGACGGAGGGATGAAGGACGTGAAGACAGATGAGACACTGACGGAGGTTCTCACCGATCAGAGGAACAGAGTCTGACGTCATGATCTCAGCCACGAGCAGCATGAAGAGCGTCAGAGAGCAACACGGTGACACCTGCACAGACGTGAACCAGTTAAACCAACCACTGGAGCTGGGATCCACCTGCGTGACCTTTGTGTGACCAACATTAGGACCTTGTGTGAGGGGGTGAAGAGGTCAGAGGTCAGAGGTTATTTACACAGAAAGGAACCAGATCAATAAAAACACCAGAACCAAGAAAAAGCTCATGAACTGAGACACACAAAGACACACAACCTGAGGATCTTTAAACACGTCACATTGTTGATGTGGTGATTTCAGTTTGGCTCCAGGATCCTGTTCAGTGCCGTGATTTCCTCTGAGCGTGAACGGGTTAATTAACGACTTCTGTTAATCGTGTAGAACGAGACAAATTCAAACCAGTCGGGAGCAGAGGGACACACCAGTAGATCACATGGAATCTTCTCTGTGCAGCTCAGATGGTTTGTAACTGGATAACTGTTCCCATTAGTCCTAAATATCATAAATCATATTGTTAAGCTGGTTTTCTGATAACTGTAATAAATCAATACTCCGGTTCAGAACTGATCCTTATTCAAAATGACTGTCAGCAAAATGGAGGTTTTAAAAATCACTATATTAACTGTGGGTTGTGATTTTGGTCTAAACGAGGTACGGGTGTGATTCTAGTTCTCTTCTGGGAAAACTTCAAAATGAAGCCGATTGTTTTTCACATGTTCTCTTGGCGTTTGGAGAAGGTGTCAGGATCAGGATCAGTTGATCTCAACACGGGAAGAAGCTGAAACTCAGGTTTCTAAACGAGTCTCAGGTTTAAAGCTCGACACACGGAGCTGCGTCCTCACCCAGCCAGATCTTCTCTCCGGAGTCGTTGGGCAGCAGGAAGACGAGGAGAGAGAGGGTGGAGATGAGGACCTCCTCCTCCTCATCACCAGGGTGAAGGTCACGTCAGGGTTCGGCTCCTTGCAGCAGTCGTAGAAACGCTCGTTCCTGAGGCCGGGAACCTCTGGAAGACAAACTCCACAGTCACAGTTTCTCATCACATCAGGTTTTCAAACTGTTGGTTAAACAGGAGCGAAGCCATCACACCTGAAATGAGTCAGAAGGTGTGAAACACGTCTCTCAGATGTTCCTGCTGCAGAAGAACTGAGGCTAATGAAGCTGCTCAGGTTTCATCAGCAGGACAATCATCTGTTTCTATAACGTGTCAGCCAGAGACAGATTAAATCCCCAGACAGGATAATAACCACAACCTATTATATCATTAATCCTCCCGTCTGTGACCTTTGACCTCTCACCTCTGTAATCCTGCTACAGTGAGTAGAATAAAACCAAATTTTAAATGTGTTTTTAAACATTTACTTGTCAGCGTGATGTAAATAATTAGTAAAGACCAGGACTGAACTGTTCATTAATCAGTATTAACTCATTAATTAATTAAAATGCAAACGCTGCCGTCGTCCTTCTGCTTAATCAGGATCAATTGATTATTGTTGTTTTCATGATCCTGATTCTCCAGGAAATGACATCACAGGAAGTAAAGTCCCAGCGTAGACACAGGAACATTCACAGCAGAGGTCAGAGGGTGAAGGTCTGCAGGAGCTTCAACAGCTCCAGGCTCCACCGTCCTGAACAGCTCCTCAGAGGAGAGGAGGCTGCTGCAGACGTTCATCATCTTTCACTGTGATATCCACGTTCTCACCTGTTTTTGTCCTCGTAGTGAACTTTACCTCATATTTCAACAACTTCACTCAGAGTGTTAGAAACCTTAAATTCCTTCAGTGTAAGTAAAGTGAAAACGTGTCCTGTTTGAAGAGCAGCACGGTGACTCTTACCCTCGAGGTCCCACTCTCTGTTGGAGATGTATCTGGTGACTCGGCCTCGATCATCTGCAGGTCCAGAGACCAGCCGCCGAACGTCCACCAGCCGAACTTCAGGTCGCTGCACGTCGAAGGGAAACCAGCACACGTCCATGTAGCTGCTGCTCCTAAAGATTCCTGAGAGAAAGACGGAGGTGGAGGAAGAGTCAGAAAGAAAAAGAGATGATATATATCAAATGTTCATGTTTGTCACAAATCTCAAAAGGATTCTTAATAAAAGGTTTTTACACAAAAAGACCAACATTAACTAAAAGTAGAAGATTTAACATATCAATCATCATACGTGTGTTGAGATCAGATCCAGGAACTGTTCATCACATCACAAACAGATGAAAACAGAACCTCTCTGCTGGAGGTGATAATTCAAGGTTCCACTTTATGATTGACAGATGCTGACGTCTTCTCCATGTTAAAAGTTATTTCCATTCTATTTAAAGTTCTTCTCTCTTCTCATCCAGTCCGGAGAACATATGTTTTTTCTTTCTTTCTTTCTCACTTTGCATTTTAAGTTCCACAGTTTCCACAGTGAAGTATTTTAAAGATGTTTCTTCTGTAAAACAGCAGAAAGCCATGTGGTCGCCCTCAATCCAATCAGTGAGCTCCATTAACTGCACCAGATCAAATCCAATCTGTTCCCAAACCAGCCAGAACCGGACTGAAGACAAGAGTTTAATGATCCTGAGGAGAAAACAGAGCAGAGAACTTCAGGTAGAAACAATGAACAGATAAACACATGGAGTTCTGTTCTATATGTTTTCAATATATTCAATGAAAGGGACATTTTATTTTAATATTCCGTTTAAAGTCACGCAGCACAAAGTGAAGACAAATCCTCCACGTTGAGTCAGAGAGGAGAACAACAGGAGGATTCAGATTTGTTCCACGTTGAAGAAAACGTTCATATAATGAGAATAAACCCCGGGAGGAGAAGTGGTTCTGTCTGGAGCTCTTCTCCTTCTGGACCGAAGATCTTTCACCATCTCATCTCAAACTGCTTCTACTAAACATAAATATCATCTTCATCTGAACTTCAGAGACTTTTCCCACAAATCCTCTCGAACCTGAAACCCGAGCAGAGGTTGAGGAATGTGCATCAACTGGATGTGATGGTGAATGAATGAAATCCACTGATAAATAATCCATAATAAATGTATTGATCTGCTGTCAGGCTGTTTATATTGAGACATATTGATCAGATGTAGAATTTCATTATGAGCACAAACTTTTCCTTATAAGTGGGTTAGGGTTTGTATGAAACGTCCTCGGGTCAGTTTTATATTAAATATGTAAAATGTATATTAAACAGTTTCCTCAGAGACTTAAAGATGCTCTGCTCTTCATCGACTCTTCTTCATTCTGTAAATGTCTCATTCACTTTTCTTCTGCTGGTTTCCATTATGTCAAACTGGTGATTTTGTTCTTGTACCTGCACCAAGGACGAGATGTTTCCACCAGTTTGTTTGAAGAGGAAAGAAAAGCTGAGTCATGATTCCAGTGAAGTCGGTGGAAGGATGTTTATTGAGCATTAAAGCAGAGACAAGTAGAAACAGAACTTTTCTCTCTGAGATGTTTTTCTTCTCGTTACATCTGGTTTGTCACAGAGGAAATGATCCATGTGTTTGACTCATAGACTGAATATAAAGGCTTTGACTGGGATGTGCTGCTGTTATACTGCAGCGCCACCTGTGGGTCAAAAGTAGAAAAGCCACCACCGCTCTGCACCTGATGCACAAATGAAAACGTCCCATTTTTAAGTCCAGAGTTTTGATCTTTTGTGTCAAAGACAAAACTCTGATTTTAAACTCAAAGTTATTTCAATGTGTTGAACTTTGTGTTGAACTAAATCCATTTGTGACGTGAATCCAGGAACTTTAAGATCATAAACAAACAAATACACAGAATGTGGTTCTACACACATGGAGACACACTGAGGGACAAAGGTGGACAATAATAAAGACAAACTTAAACACACTGGATGTGAGTCTTTATAGAAGGTTTATATATTCTGCTTGTGTTGTGTCATTTCAATAAACACATTCTTCATGTGAATAAACACAATCGGGGCAGGAAGGTTGCTGGTTTGAATCCGGTTCAGATGGGTCTTCCTGTGTGGAGTCTGCATGTTCTCCCCGTGTTTTCTCCAGGTGCTCCGGCTTCATCTCACAAACACATGCAGATTAGGGGTTGTGTAGATTGGAGACTACACACAAGCTGCTGCTGCTTCAGCCTCTGGATCCTCAGGACACAGCTCAGCCTCCGTCCACACACACTGTCCTCTTCACACTCAGCTCCACAAAGATCACCTCCCCCTCCACCTGTTGAGAGAAGAAGACATCAGTGTCACAGAGACTCACTTCATCAGCTGTGAGTCAGTGATGCAGCTCATCCAGTAGAAAGAGCAGCAGGGACTTCAGTCCTGTTCAGAGGTGGAGCAGCTTCCTCTCTGCTTCATGTTCACGTGTTGGAATGAACACGCTAAGAGCTCAGTGTGTGTCCTCTGCATGTCAAAGTGCAGAGTGGACACCTGAGAGGTGGATTTACTGCTGTTACAGGTGAAGCCATGTTTCACTGTGTGTTGATGAACATCTGCTTCTAACAAACTGGGACCAGAGGAGACAGATGGACCTCAGCAGAGGTTCTGCTCTGTATAAAGAGCTCCTGGTTACCATGTGATGAGGAGAGGCTTCAGTCCCACTGATCTCAGAGCTGTGACAAAGATCCACCTGATCAGTTCTTCACTGATGAAGTGAGAGGACAAACTGTCTCAGATCAGATGAAGACGACACCGTCTCTGTCCCTCGTGTGAGGCTGTCAGCTGTGGTCCAGCTTGTGTAAGTCACAGCGCCCCCTGGTGGCATCTGGTCAAAATATATTACGTGACCACGACATAATAATGTGTGAACGAGATAAATAACTCGAGGCCACGAGATCTGAATCTGTTGTTTACTAACAAGACGAGTGGAAGAGAAGAAGACACACACTGTCTCACTGTCTCTGAGGACACACACTGTCTCACTGACTCTGAGGACACACACTGTCTCACTGTCTCTGAGGACACACACTGTCTCTAAAGACAAACACTGTCTCACTGTCTCTGAGGACACACACTGTCTCTAAAGACACACACTGTCTCACTGTCTCTGAGGACACACACTGTCTCTAAAGACAAACACTGTCACACTGTCTCTGAGGACACACACTATCTCACTGTCTCTGAGGACACACACTGTCTCACTGACTGTGAGGACACACACTGTCTTACTGTCCCTGAGGACACTCACTGTCTCTGAGGACACACACATGGACCTGTCTCCAGGAAGCTGAGGTCATCTGGTGTTTTGGGGACAGGATGAGTCTGGAGACATTGAGATGTTCTGGGTGAGTTAGAGATCAACTGAACCAACCAGACGTTGATTTAAACTTCCCTTATCCGTCCCTTTAAGGAGAGTGTGCACCACACAACAGTGTAGAGTCACTGTGATCAGTGGGCGGAGCTTCTATACGGGTTGATCTCCAACTTAACCTGGAGCAGGTTAGCTGTTCATCAGAAGTTACCATGGTGATTGACCTGGTTAAGAAGTGGACGAGCTTCGTAGAACTGAAAAAACTAAACCTGAAGTTAACCTGATAACCACAAATCCTGCTTGGTAGCACAGACCCTGGATCTGTGATACTGACTGTGTTTAGTAACATACTGATGAAAGCAGCGTGGACTGACTCCAACCATCTACTGACCTCAGAGTCTCCAGTCGACAGGTTGGACTCTGCTGTAGATCAAGCAGCTCCTTCACTCCTGAGACCTTCAGGTTGTTGTTCCTCAGATTCAGTTCTCTCACATGAGAGGGGTTTGACCTCAGAGCTGAAGCCAGAGAAGAACAGCTGATCTCTGACAGACTGCACCTCCTCAACCTGGATAAAGAATAAAACTTAACTGTAAATTAAACTGAGTTCATGTGTGAAAATAACAGACACATATTCATGTCAGCACAGACTCATAACATGGAAGACAAATATTAAATCAGACATGTTGGACTAAAAACGAGTCCTGATTCAGTACAAATAGATTATTTGGACCCGGTCTCTGTGCTGCAGATCAGTTTAGGAAATCCAGAACTAAACTCAGTGTTTTAACAAGTGGCTGAATATTTAAAATGTCACAGATTAATTAATGAATGGATTCAAGTTATGTATGAAGAGGAATTATGTTAAATTAGAATGAAATGAGACAAATTGTGTATAAATGCAGTTTTATAGATATGAGATCTACAAAAGTGAGTCAGTGAACTGACCTCAGAGTCTCCAGTCGACAGGTTGGACTCTGTAGAAAACCACACAGCTCCTTCACTCCTGAGTCCTTCAGGATGTTTCCACTCAGATCCAGTTCTCTCAGATGAGAGGGGTTTGACCTCAGAGCTGAAGCCAGAGAAGAACAGCTGATCTCTGTCAGACTGCACCTCTTCAACCTGGATAAAGAAATATAAATATTAGAATGTGTCCTCCTGTTGTTGTGGATCGTCATCATGTCAACACAGACTCTCAACATGCTGCTGACCTCAGTCCAGTCTGTGACCTGAAGATAAATATCAGATCAGACATGTTGGACCATTGTTTCATTCATCAGCTTCTTCTCTGTGTGTTGGTCACTGAGCAGGTTTGTGTTATTAAACACTGTTTAAAGTAGAGATGGCTCCTGATGTCACTTCCTGTTTGTTTCTATACTTATCAACTGTCCAACGTGTTTCAATAAGAATGAGTCTTATTTTGAAAACCTGAGGAGGACGAGTGCTCGGCCTCAGTCCACATGTTATTTACTGACACTTTCTTAGTGATCAGGAGCAGGTGAGTGCAGGTGAATGGAGTTGATGAGGTGGACGTGACTGACAGGCTGGGTGAGTGACAGATGACTGAGGGACAGTGAGCAGAGCAGAACTGAGACAATTTAAATAAATAATGACCCAATAAGAAAGAAAGTCTGAAAAGTGAAGAAGGATTTAAGGACCATAGAGTCTCCAGTCGACAGTTTGGACTCTCCAGTCCAGAACACAGCAGCTTCACTCCTGAATCCTGCAGGTTGTTGAAGCTCAGATCCAGTTCTCTCAGATGTGAGGGGTCTGACTTCAGAGCTGAGGCCACGACTTCACAGTGAGTCTCTGAGAGTTCACACCAATGGAGTCTGTAGTTAAAGAAAATATCAAATCTGTGAGAATTAAATCAGAAAACACAACATTCATACAAAACGTGATCATGTGACCCTCACCCTGGTAAATCCCCTCTTTGTTAAAAACTCCTCAAGAGAATCCTTTCAGATTTGTTTCAAGCGTTCATTCAGACTAACAGAGGAACTCATTAGATTCAGGTGGTCAGAGGTCAAAGGTCAAGGTCACAGAACATGTTCATGGCCTCTTGAACATGATGTCTCAAGTCTGTCTTCAGGGGATTTCTTCACATTTTGACTCAAAGAGAAACTGATTAGATTTCAGTGGTCAAAGGTCAAAGGTCACAGTGACCTCATATTGTTGTGAAGTCAACATGTCAGGAACCTGGAGGGACGGACACTGCACTGGTTGGTGGTGGAGGACAAACACAGAGTGGGAACTCTGGTTTGACAAGAAAGAAGAATAAACTATATTTCCTGCTTCTTCAGTTTCAAGGAACCGTCAGTGATCGTCTCCTCACTCTGTGCTGTTTGATCATATAGACATAGATACAGATATCTATGTCTATACACACAGTATATACAATAACCTCCCTTGGACCCCACATGGTCGTATGTCTGAACCCTCAAACTCTAGCACAGTGATCACATTGGATTTCACTCTACACATCTGATCTAGTTGTTCTCATATGTACATGAGAACAATGAGACTGTATATGTACATAATAATAATAATGACTTCATCACAAACACACACACACAGTCACACACACACACACACACACACACACACACAGACACAGACACACACACACACACACACACACACACACACACACACACACACACAGATACACACACACACACACTGATTGAACATGTTATTGATCATGTCTGGACTCACTGAGCCTTCCTGCAGTTCCTCACAGCTGGGATCAGTCTCCATCGACCCTGGTCTGATGTGTTGAACTTCTTCAGGTCCAACTCATCCAGAACCTCCTCTGACATCTGCAGCATGTAGGCCAGAGCTGAGCAGTGGATCTCAGAGAGTTTCTCCTCTGATCTGTTCTCTGACGTCAGGAACTGTTTCATCTGCTGATGAACTGAGTGGTCGTTCATCTCAGTCAGACAGTGGAAGATGTTGATGCTTCTGTCAGGAGAAATGTCATCACTCTTCATCTCCTTCAGGTTGTTGATGACTCTCTGGATGATCTCTGTCTGACCCAGCAGGTCTCTTAAGACTCTCTGGTTGGACTCCAGACTGAGGCCGTGAAGGAAGCGAACAAACAGGTCCAGATGACCATTTGTACTAGTGAGGGATTTCTCCATGGTTCTCTTCAGGAGGTCATCCAGGGAGAAGGTACTGTCTGTGTTCCCATTTGTTCCCAAGAAGTTGTTGAGTTCTTCTGTGTTCCTCTCGGTGTAACAGTGGAACATGTAGACTGCAGCCAGAAACTCCTGAACGCTCAGATGAACAAAGCAGTAGACTGATTTCTGGAAGATCACACACTCTCTTCTGAAGATCTCAGTACAAACTCCTGAGTAGACCGAGGCCTCTGTGACATTAAGACCACACCGCTCCAGGTCTTCTTGGTAGAACATGATGTTTCCTTCCTCCAGATGTTTAAGTGCCAGCCTCCCCAGCTTCAGGAGAACATCTCTGTCAGTCCTCTTCTTACCGTACTTGTTGTTCTTCCTCTTTGTCTGAACCAGCAGGAAGTGTGAGTACAGGTCAGTCAGGGTCTTGGGCAGCTCTCCTCTCTGGTCTGTGGTCAACATGTGCTCCAGAACTGTAGCACTGATCCAGCAGAAGACTGGGATTTGACACATGATGTGGAGGCTCCTGGACGTCTTGATGTGTGAGATGATTCTGCTGCACAGCTCTTCATCACTGAACCTCCTCCTGAAGTACTCCTCCTTCTGGGCCTCAGTGAAGCCTCGTACTTCTGTGACCCTGTCAACACATGCAGGAGGGATCTGATTGGCCGCCGCAGGTCTGGAGGTTATCCAGACGAGAGCCGAGGGAAGCAGATTCCCCCGGATGAGGTTTGTCAGCAGCAGGTTGACTGATGACCTCTGTGTGACCTCAGACACAAGCTCCCTGTGGTTGAAGTCCAGAGAAGGTCTGCTTTCATCCAGGCCGTCAAAGATGAACAAAGGTTTACAGACAGCGAGCGTCTCTGCAGTGAGCTTCTGTAACGCTGGATGGAAAACATGGAGCAGCGTGAGAAGACTGTGCTGCTGGTCCTTCACCAGGTTCAGCTCCCTGAACGAAAGCACAGCCAGCAGACCCACATCCTGGTTCTCTGAACCCTCTGCCCAGTCCAGAGTGAACTTCTGCACCGAGAAGGTTTTTCCAACGCCAGCGACGCCGTTGGTCAGGACGACTCTGATGCTGCTCTGCTGGTCAGTGGAGGCTTTAAAGATGTCGTGGACCTTGATGGGAGTGTCCTGGAGGATCTTCATCTTGGAAGCCGTCTCAAGCTGCCTCACCTCATGTTGAGTATTAACCTCTTCACTCTGTCCCTCTGTGATGTGGAGCTCAGTATAGATCCTGTTGAGGAGGGTTCTACTTCCTGTTTCATCACTTCCTTCAGTCACATGTTCACATCTCCTCCTCACACTGAGCTTATGTTCATCTGAAACCTCCTGCAGACCACGATCTGCTGAAAGACAAGAAACAATGTGAGACACAGAGAATCTGAGAATCTGCTGATTGTTTTCATCAGATACAGAAAAACTACAGAAAATAAAAGCTTTTTAACTTTGTGCTTTTCTAACGATGTTAAATGTTGATGCTGTATGAAGGAACAAAATAAAACCACATGTGCTGTTGTCAGAAGTGAAGACATCAGCAGACA
This sequence comes from Pleuronectes platessa, assembly GCF_947347685.1. Classification (NCBI taxonomy): domain Eukaryota; kingdom Metazoa; phylum Chordata; class Actinopteri; order Pleuronectiformes; family Pleuronectidae; genus Pleuronectes; species Pleuronectes platessa. The sequence goes on from NC_070632.1 coordinate 1,281,101, forward strand.
CATGTACAGTGCTGCTCTGACCGGCTGTCTGACCTCCAGCTCCTGTTCTGGATCTTTGTCCACACTGGGGACAGGAGGAGTTTCCTGAAGAACCAGACTGGTCCCAGTATGAGGTGATGCACTGTCTGCAGAACCAGTGTCCACAGCTGGTGGAGACTGGATCCTTCAGGACGTCCTGACACGAAGCACAGCAGGACGACTGCTCCTCCTCAGAAACATGACTCCTCTTCCTCTCCCTGTGAAGACATGTCCTGATAACTCACATGTCACAGTCACAGGTTGTCATCACTTCTGTCAAGGAGGTTTTGTTTTCACCCAGTATGTTTGTGTGTTGGTTGGTTCGTTAGTGGGATATAAAAAAACAACAGATTACCAGTAAACTTGGTGGAAGGTTGTGGTCTGTGAACCAGATGGGGGGAGGGGGGGGGTTCCTCTTTCACAGACATGTTCAGAGGACTGATGTTTACCAGTGTGTGGAATTTGGTGCAGATCCAAATCAGAATGAGTCTCTAGTGGATTTCAAAGTGGTTTCATAAGGAGCGTGTTGGTTCTTGGTGGAGGTCTGAGCTCTTTGAGTGATTCTGAGAGATTAGTCACCAACTTCAATGAAGCTGTGTCCTAATGCAGGGGCCACACTAGAGGAAACTAGATCCTCTTCAGAGCAGGTCCCAGTAGAAACAGTCTCTTACTCTGTGTGTGAGGGTCCAGGTTCTTTACTGAAGACTGGAGGAACTCTCATGGACCAGTCACTCTTCAGAGACAGACAGCTGGACCCTGGAGACTCTGCTCTCAGTCTGTGGTCCTGACCTCTGCAAACACAAACATGTTTTTATTCAGAACACATCATTCACTGGTTCATTCTGTGAGGATTCAGTTTGGAGCTTCACATGTTTGTAGCAGGTCTCTTACTTTGTGGTTGAGGGTCCAGGTTCATTACTGAAGTTTAGAGGATGATCCATGGACCAGTCACTCTTCAGAGACAGACATCTGAACCCTGGAGACTCTGCTCTGTCCTCTTCCTCCTCATAAACACTCATCTTCAGTCTGAGAGGAAAAACACTGTGAGCTCAAACACACACAATGAAGCCAGGTAGTAAACTCAGTGTTTCTTTAACCTGAGACAGTTGAAGGTTTAATGTGTTGGACTCAGCCAATCACAGCGTCGAGTCAAACTGTTGATTGACTGACAGAAGTTCATCCTGAATCTTCTTCTCTCTAAAGTCCACGAGTAGAAAACTGACCCAGAGTCAGTGACAGTGAAATAATATGAATGAATAATACAAATGTAGCTGAACACTCACCAGCCTCAGACTTCACGTCTCCTCCGTCTGCTCCTTGAAGTGAGAACCAGTCTGAACACTTTCACTGGAGGCTCCTCCCCCTCTCTGCAGGTACTGGAAATCACATGACTCTGGGTGTGACTGTGTGTGTGTGTGTGTGTGCGTGCGTGCGTGCGTGCGTGCGTGCGTGTGTGTGTGTGTGTGTTTGCGTGTGACTGTGTGTGTGTGTGTGTGTGTGTGTGTTCACACTCACCTGCTCACTTTCCTTCCTTCTGCTCGTCAAGGTAAAAATGGAGTCTGACCTGTTGAACCAGTTCACTCTTGAAAATTAAATGAATACACTTGACTCTGGGTGTGACTGTGTCTGTGTGTGTGTGTGTGTGTGTGTGTGTGTGTGTGTGTATGTGTGTGTGTTTGTGTTGTGTTCACATGAAGCTAACCCTAACCCATGTTTCCTCCTGTGATTTGAAGGTTGTCATATTTGGTGTTGGAGCTGAATGTGTGACTCCATCTGCAGAACTCTGCCACGTCAGGTCACATTCATACATCGTCGTGAATAATAATTATTAGTCACATGTCAGAACTGATAAGATGCACATACCAGGTATTTACAAGCAAATCCACCCACTGTAATAAGTATGAGGTCTAGATCTCATCAGTGTAGATCAGCAATACATAAATACATGTAGAACAACTACAAGTTTACATGAGGCAGAGAGAGAGAGAGAGAGAGGTGGGAGAGAGAGAGAGAGAGGGGGGGGGAAGAGAGAGAGAGAGAGAGAGAGAGAGAGAGAGAGAGAGAGAGAGAGAGAGAGAGAGAGAGAGAGAGAGAGAGCTATCGTAGTGATGTCCACATCTTCTCCAAACAGGACGATCGCTCTGATCCCAAGTTGATGAAGTTGACGGAGGACTTCCTGCTCGGCCTCGTTCAACCTGAACCGTTCACGTCTGGAGACGACGGGTCCACGAGTCAGTTTAATAAAAACCAAACAAACCAAATACAAGTGGACAGTGGACATGAAGCTGCTGGACGTCAAAGAACAGGTTCGATTCAGAGCCGTTTAAAAAGTCTCTTTAATTTACATGTTCACAGAAGTTTTCATGAAGGTTTTCTGTTGATTCTCAGCTTGTAACATTTCATCTTTTTAATATTAACTAACAGGGATGTTTCACTGAGAGCATCAGATTTTAATCTCCACAGAAGATAAGAGATCAAACTTCTATTTGCTCAATGAGTTTTGTAAAGTTCTTCTTTGACAGACCAGTGGCTCAGAGGATCAGCTGGCCAGTCTGTCGTTCAGGTAGTTGGACGTCTTTGCGTCCTGCAGCATGGTTTTGGTGACGTGGTCCAGTTTCTGCTGGTAGGCCAGTCTGTAGCGGCTGTACACGTCCTCGCAGTGCGTCAGCAGGCGCTTCACGTGCACAGTGACGCTGCTGGGAGCGCCCTCCAGTCTGAAACCACAAAGACACACAACGTGAGCTGAGGTCAGAAGGTCGTCTCATGAAGGACCAGGTCGGCGTCTCACTTCTTGAAAATGTCCTCGAACAGGCTGGAGGTCAGCGGGCGGTGGCGTTTCAGCTCCTCCAGGTAAACGAAGTTTCCTTTCAGAATCACCTTCTGGAACAGAACCTCGGCCCAGTCGGGACTGACGCCGTACGCCTCCGACACCACAAACACCTGCCGCACAAAACACACAACTTCTGTTGGAGCTGCGGCTCCTTCCACATCGTGCACTTTACTTCTCAAGAGTCTTCTAACGGTCAGAAGACTCCACGCTGCGTCACCACATCACCACACTCACACAATGTGTTTTCTAAACATCAACAGACTGAAGGTTGTGAAAGTGTTTCAGTGAAGCAGGAACAGGAAGTGACCTGGTAGCATCGCGGCAGCTGGACGAGCGTGTTCAGCAGCACCGCAGGTCGCAGGTTGATGACACGTACGTCTGAGCCCTGGTTCAGGAAGTGGAGCTGAAGAGCGACTAGCTTAGCTGTGAGGACACAGCGAGTCGCCTGACGCACACACGAGTCCTAGAAACACACACACACACACACACACACACACAGTTAATAACTCTCTTCAGTGAGTGTTACAGGAAGCTGGAGGAGCTCAGGTACCTTGGAGAAGCTCTCAGCTGCGTCCTTCAACAGACCCAACACTTTGACCAATGAGCTCTTCAGATCCGGCGTGACGACTGTTTGGAGACAAGTCGGTGAAACTCATGGTCACATGACACGAGGAGGAACCCTGACTCAGACGTTCACTGACGGTGAATCCTCACCCCACTCCTGAGACTCGATGATCTTCAGCTGCGTCCTGGCAGCCATCTCGTGGTTCTCTCCGATCTCCCTCCTCATGCTGAAGCACAGCGCCACCATGTTGTGCTTCTCGCTGTCTGCAGGGCCTTCTATCAGAAATCAACTATATCGTCACGTTATGTTTCTCTTGAGCACATGGAAATTACCTTCAGCTTCCACTTACTGTCACCTGAACCATACTGTTATTTCTGTATCTACAGTGTCTTTTAGGAAAACATATACTAGAGGGCAATGTATAAACATTAATACATCTTATTTATATAGAGCTTTTCAAGAAGTGCAAGTACTAAACTGAGGGAAAGCTAATACAAACAATATATATATATCTTATTTCCATGTGCCAGGACAGCCTCACACTTGGATGTAAACCAATTTTAAAACACATTTGCTTATACTGGAGATCTTTTAAATTAATGTCCCAGAAATGATTTCTGATGAAAACCCCCTGCCTTATTCATTGTAGTATTAATGTGTTTGAATAAGTCAGGCTGCCGATTACCAGCTACTGATTAAAGTCAAACAGTTATTGCTATACTCTGTGTTGATTTCTTTAATGTTAAGAATGTTTCTCATAAGACCTTATCAGATTGCATTGTGAAACATCTGGGTCACCTAAATTTAGTGTAAAGAAGAAGGTGAACTCTTGACTAATGACTAATTTTGCACTGAAACACAAACTTTATGTTACACATCTTAAACAATATGATATGGGAGCCACTTAGACAACCAGACCTGTGTGCTTTGCTGTGACTATAAATGACTGGAACCTCAGATAAAGAAAGTTATTTTCTGACTTCCATAACTGAGGCATTCTCTACAGAATGTAATGTGCCCATTCTACTTCAGATCCATTGGATCATTGTGTGTTTATGTTGCTTAAAGCAGAGCATTCACTGCTTTAATGTAATCAGCATCTTATCTGACAATATCATGGTGTAGAAGTGCAAGGAAATACCATTATGTTATGATCAATGTCATTTATTGTGCACAAACATTACATTAAGGCATCTGCTGGAAATGATATGATCAACAATTCTCATGCAAATAAGACTTTAAAAACTACACAAATAGTGTTTTGGAGAGGGGGGTTTCAGAGGGAGGGGGCAGCTCTGGAGAAAGGTCTGTCAATCCAGGTCTGCTGCTTGGTGTGATGGAGACATGAGGTTAGCATCAGGAGCGGAGGCTGCAGGAGGGACCGTGGAGCTGAGGCACACCTGTACTGCTTCTCTTGAGAAGAACTGAAGGACACAAACAAACCATAGTGTTAAATTATGAAGATGGTTCCCTCTGATTTTTTTTTAAAAACAATAAACGTCAGACAGGCCACTAAAAACTAAAAATGCTGAAGCTAACAGCTACCACACAGCAAGCTAATGCCTTCCTAAGGCTGCCAGGGAGTAGCATGAGTAGCATTGTAGCAAGAGAGTGTAGCTAATCACAGCCCTCACAGTTCTTCATCAGTGGAGAAGTACCTCGCCATGTTTTCATCTTCAGAGGAGTCATCCAAAGACTGTGCTGCTGTTCCAGAATATGTCAGGACCGCTGCAGCCTGCTGGGCTTGAACTCTGAGCACGCAGAGTAGGCCCTCACGTCCCCTCTCAGTAAATGACTCAGTACTGCCTGAGATTATATGATAAAAGACAAAAAAGTCTCAAATGTGCGTTTGTGTGTATGTATACATACACACATACAAGGCTTTCTTTTCTACAGAAATATTTTTCCTGAGTTGATGACTCTGCTTATTGCCATCTAGAATGTGAAACCAAATATATTTTTTGGTGTACCCATACAAGATGTCCAATGTAACACCAATAAAATCCAATCTACTACACTACGGTTTTAATGCCTCTGCAACAGCGAGTCGCCGGAGGCATAACTGCATGTTTTCGGATTGTCTAACTTTGTATTTGTCTTAAAGTAAAAAGGTCAAGGCCACACTGACCTCATCTTATGGTTTCAGTTGTCAAGAGACACAGTGTCATTTATATGAGAGAAGATATGTAGAAATATGTAGACGGACACTGCACTGGTTAGCGGAGTCATACAACGCAGTGCGGAAATTCTAGTGTAGTTTTTTTGTAATAAATGGGTTATCTATTTTTACAATCTACAAAAAGTTATCTATACATTTGGTCACAGAATGTTACACAAATAAATTGGCATTAAAGTTGGCATCTTGCTGTCTCACCAGTCTGACGATGCAGCTGAAGCGTCCATCAAGGGCGTTCTGCAGGTAATTTGGATTGTTTGTTTCTTGTGAAGAGGAGAATAACATGAATTCATACCAATATCAGTTTACAATCAAACCTTTTTGTGTTGACCTTGTTTAAACAGAGTCAAAGGACATTGTACAACAATGACACACATTTTCCCACAGTACCTGTCGTTCACTACTGAACTTCTGACACCCATTACTGGACTGTGTCTTCCTGTAGAGTGGTGATGTTCTCAACGTTCTTTTCACAGTCTGTCAAAACAAAATTAGAGTTACAAATGTTAATGCCCCACAACCCATTGCAGATACGGTTGTATTTGCACACCACATCGGATCAAAACAAAACTGCAGTCTGGGAAACAAGCAGTTTTGGTAGATATAAGGGAAATGCTAATATTTCTACATGAAAGATATTCAGTCCCTTAAGCAAAATAACAATGATGGCCGGCCGCAACCTCGATGCCTTCGTCTGCTTTGCTTACAGACTAGTTTGCGGAGTCTCGTGCTGCCGCCCACTGACCGATACATCGTCGCTCTTTTCTAAAACTAATGAAGGCAAATTCCCACATGTAGACAGAAATAATCAGTATAAATTAAAAGGTGTAAATATTGCTAACATTATGTTTGATGGGGGTCATCATTATACATAACAGAGGAAAACTTTGCACATGTATTCCTTAAATTTACTTGCCTTCCTGTGGAAAAAGTTGTTTTCCCAGTTAAACAATCACAGCAGGGAAGCATGATTGATCAAAATTCTTTCAGTGTGATATTAACTTGTATTTCAGCAAGTGTACTTTGGGGATTTAATAAAAATGTATAATAAATTTGGCAAATTATATAAAATGGTTTTTCTGGTATGTAACTTAAAAGTACCTCTTTAATGGTAGGATCATTTCTCTCCCTCATCTTCCTCGTGGTACGTGGATGATGGTAGTGGGCTCAACCCGGCTTCTCTTTCTCTCCAGGCTGCCCTTCCTGCTCTTCATCAAGCAAAACAAACCGTTCGGTCCAAGTTGTTGACGTTAATGAAACTCCTGTAGCTTCACTTTGATCCTCCTTGATTAAAAAACAGAACATAGCAATTGTTTTATAAAATGAATCGCAACTCCATAACATGGAAACATTATTGTCATAGTGCATACTATACATTAAACCAAATTGACCTGATATTGTGGAGTAATGGTAGACAAATACACTCCTTATTAATCTAAAGCATTCATAAATCAAATTCATGTTTATATTTATATTGTAGCGTCCCTCAATGATGAGCTAAGCGTCTTGAACTGGTTTCAACAACAATGTATTCACCTCCCAGGTAGCACAGGCTACCGTGGGCTGAAGCATGTGGCTAACAATGGCGTATTAGCTGATGAACAGCGTCCATAGTGTGGATTGACGGACTCTCTCCGCACTCGGACTGTAAACCTAGATCGTAACGATCTTTAAAAACAATAAACTACTTACCTGACAGAAGGAAGATGACATCGTGGTCTTCCAAGCGCGCCGTGTTTATGACGTAGCGCTTAGTTAAAGGACTGGTTGTTTACAAATAGGGTTTTTACGACAGCCACACGTCATGTCCGCTCGCGCACTTGGGCCGGTCGCGCACTCGGGCCGGCCTCGGTATAAACAGACTCGCATGATCCTTCTCATTAGAGATGTAATCTAGCCTCAAATATTACTATTATATAACATGAATAACATTCACGATCACTGAAGGACACCACGCAGGGACTGTGATTTAAACACCAAGCTGCGCCGTGGTGGCATGGCAACCGTCATAGCAACGATAAAAACATGCGTGATAACTATTAAAATATTTATCATAAGCACGAACTGGCTGAAGACTGTGGAAGCAAAGAGCACATTTCTCGCTAGAAATGGTGTCAGAATGTATTTTTATGCCCAAACTAAGTTACAAAATTATATTTTTATCTGAAAAAACAGGGAATCTCCGCCATGTTTTCCTCTCCGCAGACGGGAGCTTGAGAGTCACGTGACGTGAGAACACGCCAATGCAAAACAATGGGAGGACTAAATGTTACCATCTCACAATCTGAGAGGCCAGATTGTGAGATGGTAACGTCGTTCCAAGTGGACCAACGTTGCCATTGAACGTTTTCTGATGAGACTGGGTTGTCAGCCTGCGACAAGAAGAAACAGGAAGCTGATCCTGGATCAGTGCTGTCGCTCTTCAGCTGCTCCTGACAACTCCTCCAGAAACTGACCCGGGTCTCCAACCTCCTCCACGTTGTCTTGGACTTCTGGGAGTTCATTTCCTGAAGGAGCTGAGTCAGAGAGAGAAATGTGATGAAACAAACGTTATGTATCAGGGTTAACAGCCAGCCACCAGGGGGCGTACGAGCTGTCTTGGGTTCACTTTTGGGAGCTGACATGTCGTCCATCCTAATTTACAGTCTGTGGTTTAGAGCTGACGGTGGATCTGGAGTAAAAGTTCAAGAAATCTAAGAAGTATAAAGTCAAATCTAAATGTTTCTTGTCAATCATGATGATAAAAATACAAGATGTCTGTGAATTACGATGATGTCATCAGACCTGGCTGAGCAGCAGGTGGTGGACGGGCAGGTCGGCCAGCAGCGCCACCTTCCTGGCCTGAGTGTAGCGCCCCCTGGCCTGCAGAGCGTCCACAGCAGCCTGGAACTCCTCCTGCTGGACAGAGGGTGAACTGCACTGAAGCAGCCTGGGAGACAAGCTGACGTCTGAGCCCTGCAGCAACTGACTGAGCCGCGACAGCTTCCTGAAGTCTGGACCTACACACAGACACACACCAGAGACACAGACACACACCAGAGACACAAACACACACCAGAGACACAAACACACAACCAGGACAAAACAAATCCATTGAAACAGGGATGTGTTTCTAGACTACAGCAAAAAATTAAATTTACTGTGACGTGTCCTGAGTTAATCGACCAATCAGAGTTCAGAACTTCTCACCAGCTGGAGGAAACCACTTTGCTGAGGGGGGGGGGATTCACTGTGGATTCAAACGTCTCCTGATCTAAGACATTCGGACATGTTCTAAACTCTCACCGTTGGACTTGAGGAGCTTGTCCACGTCGGCCAGGAGCTGCAGCAGGCGGTGGAGGTCGTACTGGGAGGAGCAGCGCTGCAGCATCGTGAGGAGCAGCACCGAGGCCTGGCTCTCCACCCACTGCAGGGGGAGTCCACCAGGGGGCACCGGGCCACGGTTTCTCAGCTGCACCGGCAAAGGAAAAGCAACAGATAAAAGAGAAATAGTTCAGTGTCTGTTGTGAACGTGTGTGTTTGTAATGTTGTGTTCTCTCGTTATGTGTTGATGCTTTAGAATTCTTCTTCTGCATCAGTGAGTCGTCCTCGTTCTTTGTGTTCATCCTACCTGGTTGATCTGCATTGAAGCTGCATCCATGATCAAACTGATTCTGTGTCAGTGTTTTTGATCAAATAAAAATGATGATTTAAGCCTAAATGTATTCTGTGAATAACCCTGGTGATGAGCTGATGGTGTTGGTCTCCTCAGCTCGATGGTGGAACTCACAGTGATCAGCGTCCTCTGGAAATCCAGCAGCTTCACTTTGGCCTCGGAGACGTTCCTGTAGTCACAACACAGCTCGAACATCCTGAGCACCAGCACCAGGGGGCAGTCCTGAGAGATGAACGTTAATGATCATTATCAGGTTCATTCGATCTAATAATCATCTGACAATCAAGATGAATAAGACTCAAGTAAGAAAGTTATGAAATCGGATAAAAGAATCTTCTTTTTCCATCAGAGCAGAACCAATGTTTCTCTGTGACTCTCGAGCGCAAGAATATATTAAAAATAATCAAGAAATAGATATTTTAAATAAATAAACTGTCAGTTATATTTATTGATCATCTCCAGGTCATCTCTGCTGAACCACATGGCCCGAGAACATTCCTTCAGCATCGGACTCCCGGACAACATCGTGTTCTGCAACGAGTTCCTGGACACGCTGCAGAACAAACTGGACAAGTAGGAATCAGACACGTTCCAATGGGTTTGATTATTGATTCATCATCTGTTCAATATCAGAAACTGATCACATCATGAATGACAGCTGATGCTCTGCAGATGTCAGGTCATTGTGTTAAGTTTAGAACAGATTTAATCAAGTGTTGTCTTCTTGTGTGTTAATGTTGTGTTGTGCTTCCTCTGCTCAGTCTGCAGTGTTTGTACTGTGAGAAGACGTTCAGAGATAAAACCACATTGAAAGATCACATGAGGAAGAAAGCTCATCGTCGCATCAACGCCAGCAACAGCGAGTACGACCGCTTCTACATCATCAACTACCTGGTGAATCAGTCTGAGGCTCAGAGTCCTCTTCCTCTGTTAAACTCACACTGTGGCACGTTGTCGTCTCTTTGTGTTGCTTCAATCAGACACATCTTCAATCAACACAAAGCTACAGACACATTCTCACTTGATTAGTGTCAGTTGTTATCTGTTGATCACAGCACCAGATACATTCTGATTGTTCCCTCTGGTGTCAGGAGCTGGGGAAGACGTGGGAGGAGGTGCAGAGCGAGGACGACCGCGAACTGGTCGACAACGATGATGACGAGTGAGTATCTTCATCAGGAGGCAGAGTTAGAACACGTAGAAAAGAAAGACGAGCAGATTCCGAGGAGGAGTGCGACACACTTCAGTCTGTGTCTGTGTCGTCCTCAGTGATTGGTCGGACTGGCAGGCTCACCCCCCGTCGGCTGTGTGTCTGTTCTGTGATGATCAGTCGGAGACGATGGAGCAGATCTACACACACATGAAGGTAAATCAGGAGGAGCTGAACCTGAACCACCTGCAGAACCAGAACCGCTCTGCTCCGAGTCCACTGACGTGTCCAGGACTTAAATATGTGTGAATATTATGAAGCAGGTTTGAATTCTGTTCACGACTTGATGTGTCGCACCTCAAAGGAAACTGAGACCTTGGTTTGTTTTGTTATCAGAATCTCAAATCCTCACCTCGGTCTTCATTTGATTTCCTGTTGTGTGATGAGCTTTACAACAACTGAAGCTTTGTGGGGTTTTGTTATTGTGTTGTTTGTTTCAGGACTCACACGACTTCGATCTTCACAAGCTGAGGACAGAACTCAGTGAGTGAAACATCAGCAACCTCCAGAACCTGCATCATCTGTGACATGAGATCTTTGTCTTCAGGCAGTTCAACAGATTACACAACTGTTTGTTCTTCTACACAAGAGAAGCAACAACAGTGTGTAGTCAGAAGAGAAGCAGGACACGAAACTCTTCAGTCCCTAAATCACAATGTGAAACCAAAACCAACCAGATCCACAGAAACTGAAGAGAAACACGTGAAGCTTCAGACTCGGATCAGAACTCGAGCCTTGATTCACAGATTCACAGACGATGCAGATTGAAATGCAGACGTTTGAATATTGATGAGACGCTCTGTGTTCACCTCTCGCTGTCTGCTCCTCTCAGACCTCAGGTTCTACCAGCAGGTCAAACTGGTGAACTTCATCCGGAGGCAGATCCACCAGAGCCGCTGCTACGGCTGCGAGGGGAAGTTCCTCTCCAGAGCCGACGTGCTGCGCCACATCGCGGCTGCAGGTCACGTGATGAAGCTGCCAGACGTGTCCACCTGGGACCAGCCGCAGTGCGTCCAACACCAGTTCATGTCTTCATGGTTCAGTTGTTTCCCAGTGGGGGGGGGGGGGGGGGGGTCACTGCTCCTTCATCCTTATGAACTCAGGAGTGAACGTCTCTGTGGTCCTTCTCTCCTCAGGTATTACTTCCCCACGTATGAGAACGACGCCCTCTTGTGTTCGTTATCTGACAGTGACGAGGCTGAAAGTGAGGAGACGAGTCACGGCGAGGACGTCCCGGTGATCGCAGAGGACGTGTCCAACCTCAGAGCCCTGAGACAGACCAGCGTCCTCAACCAGCTGCTGAAGAAGAGAAGCTAGGACGAGGGACAGACAGCGGAGTGAAGACGTCTTCCTCTTTTCTTCTGGACTCTTCTTCACTCGCACTTTGTGAAAAGACAAACTGACCCGACGCAGCCGGAACGTGAACTTCAACACTTTACTTCACACAAATGTTCATTCAGTCAATAAAGAGGATGATCGTCATCAGAAGAACTTTATTACTTTCAGTACAAATAATACTGGGACCAGTGGAACCAGTAAGTTTGTCTGTTTACAAACGAGAATTCAGAACCAAACTAAAAGAGATGAATATGATTCTGTGTAATAAACCGTGAGGTTGAAACCTGGTCCAGGGTCAGTTTGTCTTCTACTGGTTCTTCACTGGTGCAATGTTCCCGAGAGCAACCTGTCACACACACACACACACACACACACACACACACACACACACACACACACACACACACACACACACACACACACACACACACACACACACACACTGTGGAGATGCTGAGGGATATTAGCACTTCATGAAATATGAGCTGGTAACAACCTGCACCTGTCACACGTCTTAAACATCAGTTAAATATAAAACCTTCTGATATCACCATCGTTTCGTCTGTGGTAGAATGTGTCTGTGGTAGAACTTGTCTGTGGTAGAACTTGTCTGTGGTAGAATGTGTCTGTGGTAGAATGTGTCTGTGGTAGAACTTGTCTGTGGTAGAACTTGTCTGTGGTAGAATGTGTGTCTGTGGTAGAACTTGTCTGTGGTAGAACTTGTCTGTGGTAGAATGTGTCTGTGGTAGAACTTGTCTGTGGTAGAACTTGTCTGTGGTAGAACTTGTCTGTGGTAGAACGTGTCTGTGGTAGAACGTGTCTGTGGTAGAACGTGTCTGTGGTAGAACGTGTCTGTGGTAGAATGTGTCTGTGGTAGAATGTGTCTGTGGTAGAATGTGTCTGTGGTAGAATGTGTCTGTGGTAGAATGTGTCTGTGGTAGAATGTGTCTGTGGTAGAATGTGTCTGTGGTAGAATGTGTCTGTGGTAGAACTTGTCTGTGGTAGAACTTGTCTGTGGTAGAACTTGTCTGTGGTAGAACGTGTCTGTGGTAGAACGTGTCTGTGGTAGAACGTGTCTGTGGTAGAATGTGTCTGTGGTAGAATGTGTCTGTGGTAGAATGTGTCTGTGGTAGAACGTGTCTGTGGTAGAACTTGTCTGTGGTAGAACTTGTCTGTGGTAGAACTTGTCTGTGGTAGAACTTGTCTGTGGTAGAACGTGTCTGTGGTAGAATGTGTGTCTGTGGTAGAACTTGTCTGTGGTAGAATGTGTCTGTGGTAGAACTTGTCTGTGGTAGAACTTGTCTGTGGTAGAATGTGTCTGTGGTAGAATGTGTGTCTGTGGTAGAACTTGTCTGTGGTAGAATGTGTCTGTGGTAGAATGTGTGTCTGTGGTAGAATGTGTCTGTGGTAGAATGTGTCTGTGGTAGAACGTGTGTCTGTGGTAGAATGTGTCTGTGGTAGAATGTGTGTCTGTGGTAGAATGTGTCTGGTAGAATGTGTCTGTGGTAGAACTTGTCTGTTGTAGAATGTGTCTGTGGTAGAATGTGTGTCTGTGGTAGAACTTGTCTGTGGTAGAATGTTTCTGTGGTAGAATGTGTGTCTGTGGTAGAATGTGTCTGTGGTAGAATGTGTCTGTGGTAGAACGTGTGTCTGTGGTAGAATGTGTCTGTGGTAGAATGTGTGTCTGTGGTAGAATGTGTCTGGTAGAATGTGTCTGTGGTAGAACTTGTCTGTGGTAGAATGTGTCTGTGGTAGAACTTGTCTGTGGTAGAACTTGTCTGTGGTAGAACGTGTCTGAGGTAGAACGTGTCTGTGGTAGAACGTGTCTGTGGTAGAACGTGTCTGTGGTAGAATGTGTCTGTGGTAGAATGTGTCTGTGGTAGAATGTGTCTGTGGTAGAACGTGTCTGTGGTAGAACGTGTCTGTGGTAGAACTTGTCTGTGGTAGAACTTGTCTGTGGTAGAACGTGTCTGTGGTAGAATGTGTGTCTGTGGTAGAACTTGTCTGTGGTAGAATGTGTCTGTGGTAGAACTTGTCTGTGGTAGAACTTGTCTGTGGTAGAATGTGTCTGTGGTAGAATGTGTGTCTGTGGTAGAATGTGTCTGTGGTAGAATGTGTCTGTGGTAGAACGTGTGTCTGTGGTAGAATGTGTCTGTGGTAGAATGTGTGTCTGTGGTAGAATGTGTCTGTGGTAGAATGTGTCTGTGGTAGAACGTGTGTCTGTGGTAGAATGTGTCTGTGGTAGAATGTGTGTCTGTGGTAGAATGTGTCTGGTAGAATGTGTCTGTGGTAGAACTTGTCTGTTGTAGAATGTGTCTGTGGTAGAATGTGTGTCTGTGGTAGAACTTGTCTGTGGTAGAATGTTTCTGTGGTAGAATGTGTGTCTGTGGTAGAATGTGTCTGTGGTAGAATGTGTCTGTGGTAGAACGTGTGTCTGTGGTAGAATGTGTCTGTGGTAGAATGTGTGTCTGTGGTAGAATGTGTCTGGTAGAATGTGTCTGTGGTAGAACTTGTCTGTGGTAGAATGTGTCTGTGGTAGAACTTGTCTGTGGTAGAACTTGTCTGTGGTAGAACGTGTCTGAGGTAGAACGTGTCTGTGGTAGAACGTGTCTGTGGTAGAACGTGTCTGTGGTAGAATGTGTCTGTGGTAGAATGTGTCTGTGGTAGAATGTGTCTGTGGTAGAACGTGTCTGTGGTAGAACGTGTCTGTGGTAGAACTTGTCTGTGGTAGAACTTGTCTGTGGTAGAACGTGTCTGTGGTAGAATGTGTGTCTGTGGTAGAACTTGTCTGTGGTAGAATGTGTCTGTGGTAGAACTTGTCTGTGGTAGAACTTGTCTGTGGTAGAATGTGTCTGTGGTAGAATGTGTGTCTGTGGTAGAATGTGTCTGTGGTAGAATGTGTCTGTGGTAGAACGTGTGTCTGTGGTAGAATGTGTCTGTGGTAGAATGTGTGTCTGTGGTAGAATGTGTCTGGTAGAATGTGTCTGTGGTAGAACTTGTCTGTTGTAGAATGTGTCTGTGGTAGAATGTGTGTCTGTGGTAGAACTTGTCTGTGGTAGAATGTGTCTGTGGTAGAATGTGTCTGTGGTAGAACTTGTCTGTGGTAGAACTTGTCTGTGGTAGAATGTGTGTCTGTGGTAGAACTTGTCTGTGGTAGAACTTGTCTGTGGTAGAATGTGTCTGTGGTAGAATGTGTCTGTGGTAGAACTTGTCTGTGGTAGAACTTGTCTGTGGTAGAACTTGTCTGTGGTAGAACGTGTCTGTGGTAGAACGTGTCTGTGGTAGAACGTGTCTGTGGTAGAACGTGTCTGTGGTAGAATGTGTCTGTGGTAGAATGTGTCTGTGGTAGAATGTGTCTGTGGTAGAATGTGTCTGTGGTAGAATGTGTCTGTGGTAGAATGTGTCTGTGGTAGAATGTGTCTGTGGTAGAACTTGTCTGTGGTAGAACTTGTCTGTGGTAGAACTTGTCTGTGGTAGAACGTGTCTGTGGTAGAACGTGTCTGTGGTAGAACGTGTCTGTGGTAGAACGTGTCTGTGGTAGAATGTGTCTGTGGTAGAATGTGTCTGTGGTAGAATGTGTCTGTGGTAGAATGTGTCTGTGGTAGAACGTGTCTGTGGTAGAACGTGTCTGTGGTAGAACTTGTCTGTGGTAGAACTTGTCTGTGGTAGAACTTGTCTGTGGTAGAACTTGTCTGTGGTAGAACGTGTCTGTGGTAGAATGTGTGTCTGTGGTTGAACTTGTCTGTGGTAGAATGTGTCTGTGGTAGAACTTGTCTGTGGTAGAACTTGTCTGTGGTAGAATGTGTCTGTGGTAGAATGTGTGTCTGTGGTAGAACTTGTCTGTGGTAGAATGTGTCTGTGGTAGAATGTGTGTCTGTGGTAGAACTTGTCTGTGGTAGAATGTTTCTGTGGTAGAATGTGTGTCTGTGGTAGAATGTGTCTGTGGTAGAATGTGTCTGTGGTAGAACGTGTGTCTGTGGTAGAATGTGTCTGTGGTAGAATGTGTGTCTGTGGTAGAATGTGTCTGGTAGAATGTGTCTGTGGTAGAACTTGTCTGTGGTAGAATGTGTCTGTGGTAGAACTTGTCTGTGGTAGAACTTGTCTGTGGTAGAACGTGTCTGAGGTAGAACGTGTCTGTGGTAGAACGTGTCTGTGGTAGAACGTGTCTGTGGTAGAATGTGTCTGTGGTAGAATGTGTCTGTGGTAGAATGTGTCTGTGGTAGAACGTGTCTGTGGTAGAACGTGTCTGTGGTAGAACTTGTCTGTGGTAGAACTTGTCTGTGGTAGAACGTGTCTGTGGTAGAATGTGTGTCTGTGGTAGAACTTGTCTGTGGTAGAATGTGTCTGTGGTAGAACTTGTCTGTGGTAGAACTTGTCTGTGGTAGAATGTGTCTGTGGTAGAATGTGTGTCTGTGGTAGAATGTGTCTGTGGTAGAATGTGTCTGTGGTAGAACGTGTGTCTGTGGTAGAATGTGTCTGTGGTAGAATGTGTGTCTGTGGTAGAATGTGTCTGGTAGAATGTGTCTGTGGTAGAACTTGTCTGTTGTAGAATGTGTCTGTGGTAGAATGTGTGTCTGTGGTAGAACTTGTCTGTGGTAGAATGTGTCTGTGGTAGAATGTGTCTGTGGTAGAACTTGTCTGTGGTAGAACTTGTCTGTGGTAGAATGTGTGTCTGTGGTAGAACTTGTCTGTGGTAGAACTTGTCTGTGGTAGAATGTGTCTGTGGTAGAATGTGTCTGTGGTAGAACTTGTCTGTGGTAGAACTTGTCTGTGGTAGAACTTGTCTGTGGTAGAACGTGTCTGTGGTAGAACGTGTCTGTGGTAGAACGTGTCTGTGGTAGAACGTGTCTGTGGTAGAACGTGTCTGTGGTAGAATGTGTCTGTGGTAGAATGTGTCTGTGGTAGAATGTGTCTGTGGTAGAATGTGTCTGTGGTAGAATGTGTCTGTGGTAGAATGTGTCTGTGGTAGAATGTGTCTGTGGTAGAACTTGTCTGTGGTAGAACTTGTCTGTGGTAGAACTTGTCTGTGGTAGAACGTGTCTGTGGTAGAACGTGTCTGTGGTAGAACGTGTCTGTGGTAGAACGTGTCTGTGGTAGAATGTGTCTGTGGTAGAATGTGTCTGTGGTAGAATGTGTCTGTGGTAGAATGTGTCTGTGGTAGAACGTGTCTGTGGTAGAACGTGTCTGTGGTAGAACTTGTCTGTGGTAGAACTTGTCTGTGGTAGAACTTGTCTGTGGTAGAACGTGTCTGTGGTAGAATGTGTGTCTGTGGTTGAACTTGTCTGTGGTAGAATGTGTCTGTGGTAGAACTTGTCTGTGGTAGAACTTGTCTGTGGTAGAATGTGTCTGTGGTAGAATGTGTGTCTGTGGTAGAACTTGTCTGTGGTAGAATGTGTCTGTGGTAGAATGTGTGTCTGTGGTAGAATGTGTCTGTGGTAGAATGTGTCTGTGGTAGAACGTGTGTCTGTGGTAGAATGTGTCTGTGGTAGAATGTGTGTCTGTGGTAGAATGTGTCTGGTAGAATGTGTCTGTGGTAGAACTTGTCTGTTGTAGAATGTGTCTGTGGTAGAATGTGTGTCTGTGGTAGAACTTGTCTGTGGTAGAATGTTTCTGTGGTAGAATGTGTGTCTGTGGTAGAATGTGTCTGTGGTAGAATGTGTCTGTGGTAGAACGTGTGTCTGTGGTAGAATGTGTCTGTGGTAGAATGTGTGTCTGTGGTAGAATGTGTCTGGTAGAATGTGTCTGTGGTAGAACTTGTCTGTGGTAGAATGTGTCTGTGGTAGAACTTGTCTGTGGTAGAACTTGTCTGTGGTAGAACGTGTCTGAGGTAGAACGTGTCTGTGGTAGAACGTGTCTGTGGTAGAACTTGTCTGTGGTAGAACGTGTCTGTGGTAGAATGTGTGTCTGTGGTAGAACTTGTCTGTGGTAGAATGTGTCTGTGGTAGAACTTGTCTGTGGTAGAACTTGTCTGTGGTAGAATGTGTCTGTGGTAGAATGTGTGTCTGTGGTAGAATGTGTCTGTGGTAGAATGTGTCTGTGGTAGAACGTGTGTCTGTGGTAGAATGTGTCTGTGGTAGAATGTGTGTCTGTGGTAGAATGTGTCTGGTAGAATGTGTCTGTGGTAGAATGTGTGTCTGTGGTAGAACTTGTCTGTGGTAGAATGTTTCTGTGGTAGAATGTGTGTCTGTGGTAGAATGTGTCTGTGGTAGAATGTGTCTGTGGTAGAACGTGTGTCTGTGGTAGAATGTGTCTGTGGTA
This sequence comes from Pleuronectes platessa, assembly GCF_947347685.1. NCBI lineage: Eukaryota > Metazoa > Chordata > Actinopteri > Pleuronectiformes > Pleuronectidae > Pleuronectes > Pleuronectes platessa. The sequence continues at coordinate 1,299,151 of NC_070632.1, forward strand.
GAATGTGTGTCTGTGGTAGAATGTGTCTGGTAGAATGTGTCTGTGGTAGAACTTGTCTGTGGTAGAATGTGTCTGTGGTAGAACTTGTCTGTGGTAGAACTTGTCTGTGGTAGAACGTGTCTGAGGTAGAACGTGTCTGTGGTAGAACGTGTCTGTGGTAGAACTTGTCTGTGGTAGAACGTGTCTGTGGTAGAATGTGTGTCTGTGGTAGAACTTGTCTGTGGTAGAATGTGTCTGTGGTAGAACTTGTCTGTGGTAGAACTTGTCTGTGGTAGAATGTGTCTGTGGTAGAATGTGTGTCTGTGGTAGAATGTGTCTGTGGTAGAATGTGTCTGTGGTAGAACGTGTGTCTGTGGTAGAATGTGTCTGTGGTAGAATGTGTGTCTGTGGTAGAATGTGTCTGGTAGAATGTGTCTGTGGTAGAACTTGTCTGTTGTAGAATGTGTCTGTGGTAGAATGTGTGTCTGTGGTAGAACTTGTCTGTGGTAGAATGTGTCTGTGGTAGAATGTGTGTCTGTGGTAGAATGTGTCTGTGGTAGAATGTGTCTGTGGTAGAACGTGTGTCTGTGGTAGAATGTGTCTGTGGTAGAATGTGTGTCTGTGGTAGAATGTGTCTGGTAGAATGTGTCTGTGGTAGAACTTGTCTGTGGTAGAATGTGTCTGTGGTAGAACTTGTCTGTGGTAGAACTTGTCTGTGGTAGAACGTGTCTGTGGTAGAACGTGTCTGTGGTAGAATGTGTCTGTGGTAGAATGTGTCTGTGGTAGAATGTGTCTGTGGTAGAATGTGTCTGTGGTAGAACGTGTCTGTGGTAGAACGTGTCTGTGCAAGAACTTGTCTGTGGTAGAACTTGTCTGTGGTAGAACGTGTCTGTGGTAGAATGTGTGTCTGTGGTAGAACTTGTCTGTGGTAGAATGTGTCTGTGGTAGAACTTGTCTGTGGTAGAACTTGTCTGTGGTAGAATGTGTCTGTGGTAGAATTTGTGTCTGTGGTAGAACTTGTCTGTGGTAGAATGTGTCTGTGGTAGAATGTGTGTCTGTGGTAGAATGTGTCTGTGGTAGAATGTGTCTGTGGTAGAACGTGTGTCTGTGGTAGAATGTGTCTGTGGTAGAATGTGTGTCTGTGGTAGAATGTGTCTGGTAGAATGTGTCTGTGGTAGAACTTGTCTGTTGTAGAATGTGTCTGTGGTAGAATGTGTGTCTGTGGTAGAACTTGTCTGTGGTAGAATGTGTCTGTGGTAGAATGTGTGTCTGTGGTAGAATGTGTCTGTGGTAGAATGTGTCTGTGGTAGAACGTGTGTCTGTGGTAGAATGTGTCTGTGGTAGAATGTGTGTCTGTGGTAGAATGTGTCTGGTAGAATGTGTCTGTGGTAGAACTTGTCTGTGGTAGAATGTGTCTGTGGTAGAACTTGTCTGTGGTAGAACTTGTCTGTGGTAGAACGTGTCTGTGGTAGAATGTGTCTGTGGTAGATCGTGTCTGTACCTTGGCGTCCCCTCTGAGGCCGGGCTGCAGGAGGTGGGGGAGCTTGGAGTTCCTGAACGGGACGTGGAGGATGTTGCTCTTCAGAGCTCTGAACACCTGAGGGACAAATAACAAGATGTTCATGCTCCTCAGGGACGACAGAGGACATCAGACATGTGGACAGGAGGAGGTGAGGAGGACTCTACTTCTTCACACTAAGTATTGATTTGATTTCCAGCATCAGACCAGTGAGGTCCCAGTGTGTGGCTCTACCTGTCCCAGTGCCATCAGAGACTTATTGATGGCGGCTGCCTCCACCAGCCTCTGACCCTCAGGGTCAGTGTGCCGTCAGACCCGAGACCTGGTCTGAACCTTCCACCTCCAGCGCCACCACCAGGTGAGAGCGAGAACTGAAGAGGAGGAAGAGTGACAACAGATCAAACTTGTGATTCCATGTTGGTGCAAAGTGGATCTGCAGAACCTCTGAGTGTTCATCTTGGTGGAGGAGATCTTCCTGATCTTCTCTCCCGTCTCCATGAAGCTGAGGATGTCCTCCTCAGTCCGGACCCGGATCTGCGTGAGTCCCGGGACCGACTCCGACTTCCCTCGGACTCGAATGTCCAGAGCGGCGCCGTCGCTTTGGGTCAAAAGGTCGTTCAAGGTGTCGTTGTAAATCTCCAGCATGGAAATCTGAAAAAGACAAGAGTTTAATGATCCGTGAGGAGAAAACAGAGCAAAGAACTTCAGGTAGAAACACTGAACAGATAAACACATGGAGTTCTGTTCTATATATTTTCAATATATTCAATGAAAGGGACATTTTGTTTTAATATTCCATTTAAAGTCACGCAGCACAAAGTGAAGACAAATCCTCCACGTTGAGTCAGAGAGGAGAACAACAGGAGGATTTAGATTTGTTCCACGTTGAAGAAAACGTTCATATAATGAGAATAAACCCCGGGAGGAGAAGTGGTTCTGTCTGGAGCTCTTCTCCTTCTGGACCGAAGATCTTTCACCATCTCATCTCAAACTGCTTCTACTAAACATAAATATCATCTTCATCTGAACTTCAGAGACTTTTCCCACAAATCCTCTCGAACCTGAAACCAGAGCAGAGGTTGAGGAATGTGCATCAACTGGATGTGATGGTGAATGAATGAAATCCACTGATAAATAATCCATAATAAATGTATTGATCTGCTGTCAGGCTGTTTATCTCATCTCATCTCATCGTCATCCGCTTATCCGGGGTCGGGTCGCGGGGGGAGCAGCTCAAGCAGGGGGCCCCAGACTTCCCTTTCCCGGGCCACATTGACCAGCTCTGACGGGGGGATCCCGAGGCGTTCCCAGGCCAGTGTTGAGATATAATCTCTCCACCTAGTCCTGGGTCTTCCCCGAGGTCTCCTCCCCACTGGACGTGCCTGAAACACCTCCCAAGGGAGGCGCCCAGTGGGCATCCTTACCAGATGCCCGAACCACCTCAGCTGACTCCTTTCTAAGTAAAGGAGCAGCGGCTCTAATCCGAGTCCCTCACGGATGACTGAGCTTCTCACCCTATCTCTAAGGGAGACGCCAGCCACCCTTCTGAGAAAACTCATCTCGGCCGCTTGTACCCGCGATCTCGTCCTTTCGGTCATCACCCAGCCCTCATGACCATAGGTGAGGATAGGAACGAAGATCGACCGGTAGATCGAGAGCTTTGCCTTGCGGCTCAGCTCTCTTTTCGTTACAACGGTGCGGTAAAGCGAACACAATACCGCCCCCGCTGCTCCGATTCTCCGGCCAATCTCACGCTCCATAGTACCCTCACTCGCGAACAAGACCCCGAGGTACTTGAACTCCTTCACTTGGGCTAAGGACTCATTTCCTACCCGGAGTAAGCAATCCATCGGTTTCCTGCTAAGAGTCATGGCCTCAGATTTAGCGGTGCTGATCCTCATCCCAGCCGCTTCACACTCGGCCGCCAGCCGATCCAGTGAGTGCTGAAGGTCAAAAGCCGATGATCCAATGAGGACCACATCATCCGCAAAAAGCAGTGACGAGATCCTCAGACCACCGAACTGCAACCCCTCCCCACCACGACTACGCCTCGATATCCTGTCCATGTATATCACAAACAGGATTGGTGACAAGGCGCAGCCCTGGCGGAGACCAGCACCCACTGAGAACGAAACTGACTGGCTGCCGAGGACCCGAACACAGCTCTCGCTTTGGGAGTACAGGGATTGGATGGCCCTGAGGAGAGACCCCCTTACCCCATACTCCCGCAGCACCTCCCACAGTTTCTCCCGGGGGACCCGGTCATACGCCTTCTCCAGATCCACAAAACACAAGTGGACCGGATGGGCATACTCCCAGGCCCCCTCCAGGATCCTTGCGAGAGTGAAGAGCTGGTCCGTAGTTCCACGTCCGGGGCGAAAACCGCATTGTTCCTCTTCAATCTGAGGTTCGACGATCGGCCGAACCCTCCTTTCCAGCACCTTGGAGTACACTTTACCAGGGAGGCTGAGAAGTGTGATACCCCGATAATTGGTACACACTCTCTGGTCCCCCTTTTTGAACAGGGGAACCACCACCCCGGTTTGCCACTCCTTTGGCACTGTACCCGACTCCCACGCGATGTTGAATAGGCGTGTCAACCATGACAGCCCCTCAACACCCAGAGCCTTTAGCATTTCTGGCTGGATCTCATCAATCCCTGGGGCTTTGCCACTGCGGAGATGTTTGACTACCTCAGTGACCTCCACCAGGGAAATTGACGACGAAACACCATCAACCTCGAGCTCTGCCTCCAACATAGAGGGCGTGTTATTCGGATTCAGGAGTTCCTCAAAGTGTTCCTTCCAACGTCCGACGACCTCCTCAGTTGAGGTCAACAGAGTCCCATCCTTACTGTACACAGCTTGGATGGTTCCCCGTTTCCCCCTCCTGAGGTGCCGGATAGTCTTCCAGAAACACTTTGGTGCCGACCGAAAGTCCTTCTCCATGACCTCTCCGAACTTCTCCCACACCCGCTGCTTAGCCTCCGACACGGCAGCAGCTGCAGCCCTTCGGGCCTGTCGGTACCCTGCAACCGAGTCAGGAGTCCTCCAGGATATCATATCCCGGAAGGCCTCCTTCTTCAATCGGACGGCTTCCCTGACCACCGGTGTCCACCACGGTGTCCGAGGGTTACCGCCCCTTGAGGAACCTAAGACCCTGAGGCCACAGCTAGCCGCCGCAGCTTCAGCAATGGAGGCTTTGAACACCGCCCACTCCGGCTCAATGTCCCCAACCTCCACAGGAATGCCAGAAAAACTCCGCCGGAGGTGTGAGTTGAAGATACCTAGGACGGGGGCCTCCTCCAGACGTTCCCAGTTCACCCGCACTACTCGTTTGGGCTTACCAGGTCTATCCGGAAATTTCCCCCATTCCCTGATCCAACTCACAACCAGATGGTGGTCGGTTGACAGTTCCGCCCCTCTCTTTACCCGAGTGTCCAAAACATGCGGCCTCAGATCAGATGACACGATCACAAAATCGATCATTGATCTTCGGCCTAGGGTACTCTGGTACCAGGTACACTTATGAGCACCCTTATGTTCGAACATGGTGTTTGTTATGGATAATCCATGACTAGCACAGAAGTCCAATAACAAACGACCGCTCGGGTTCAGATCAGGGAGGCCGTTCCTCCCCACCACGCCTCTCCAGGTATCTCCATCGTTGCCCACGTGGGCGTTGAAGTCACCCAGCAGAACTACGGAGTCCCCTACTGGAGCCCCATGCAGGACTCCATTCAGGGTCTCCAAGAAGGCCGAGTACTCTGAGCTGCTGTTTGGTGCATACGCACAAACAACAGTCAGAGTTTTCCCCCCTACAACCCTTAGGCGGAGGGAGGCGACCCTCTCGTCTACCGGGGTAAACTCCAACACCGCGGCGCTCAGCCGGGGATTTATGAGTATCCCTACACCCGCCCGGCGCCTCACGCCCTTGGCAACTCCGGAGAAGAATAGAGTCCAACCCTTATCCAGGAGTACGGTACCAGAGCCGAGACTGTGCGTGGAGGTAAGCCCCACCAGATCTAACTGGTAGCGCTCCACCTCCCTCACAAGCTCCGGTTCCTTTCCCCACAGCGAGGTGACGTTCCACGTCCCCAGAGCCAGCTTCTGCCGCCCGGGTCTGGTCCGTCGAGACCCCTGACCTTCGCTGCCACCCATGTGGCTGCGCACCCGACCCCAACGGGTCTTCCCACAGGTGGTGGGCCCATGAGATGAAGAGAGGGGGGGTGCCACGTAGTTTGTTCGGGCTGTGCCCGACCGGGCTCCGTGGCAAACCCGGCCACCAGGCGCTCGCCATCGAGCCCTCCGGCTGGGCCTAGCTCCAGACGGGGGCCCCGGGCTTCCTCCGGGCTGGGTCCCATCTCCTCTTGTATCGATATTCATTGAGGGTTTTTGAACCATTCTTAGTCTGGCCCCTCACCTGAGACCACTCTGCCATGAGAGACCCTACCAGGAGCACAAGGCTCCAGACAACACAGCCCTCAGGTTCACAGGGACACGCAAACCTCTCCACCACGATAAGGTGACGGTTCCAGGAGAGGCTGTTTATATTGAGACATATTGATCAGATGTAGAATTTCATTATGAGCACAAACTTTTCCTTATAAGTGGGTTAGGGTTTGTATGAAACGTCCTCGGGTCAGTTTTATATTAAATATGTAAAATGTATATTAAACAGTTTCCTCAGAGACTTAAAGATGCTCTGCTCTTCATCGACTCTTCTTCATCCTGTAAATGTCTCATTCACTTTTCTTCTGCTGGTTTCCATTATGTCAAACTGGTGATTTTGTTCTTGTACCTGCACCAAGGACGAGATGTTTCCACCAGTTTGTTTGAAGAGGAAAGAAAAGCTGAGTCATGATTCCAGTGAAGTCGGTGGAAGGATGTTTATTGAGCATTAAAGCAGAGACAAGTAGAAACAGAACTTTTCTCTCTGAGATGTTTTTCTTCTCGTTACATCTGGTTTGTCACAGAGGAAATGATCCATGTGTTTGACTCATAGACTGAATATAAAGGCTTTGACTGGGATGTGCTGCTGTTATACTGCAGCGCCACCTGTGGGTCAAAAGTAGAAAAGCCACCACCGCTCTGCACCTGATGCAGAAATGAAAACGTCCCATTTTTAAGTCCAGAGTTTTGATCTTTTGTGTCAAAGACAAAACTCTGATTTTAAACTCAAAGTGATTTCAATGTGTTTAACTTTGTGTTGAACTAAATCAATTTGTGACGTGAATCCAGGAACTTTAAGATCATAAACAAACATATACACAGAATGTGGTTCTACACACATGGAGACACACTGAGGGACAAAGGTGGACAATAATAAAGACAAACTTAAACACACTGTATGTGACTCTTTATAGAGGGTTTATATATTCTGCTTGTGTTGTGTCATTTCAATAAACACATTCTTCATGTGAATAAACACAATCGGGGCAGGAAGGTTGCTGGTTTGAATCCGGTTCAGATGGGGTCTTCCTGTGTGGAGTCTGCATGTTCTCCCCGTGTTTTCTCCAGGTGCTCCGGCTTCATCTCACAAACACATGCAGATTAGGGGTTGTGTAGATTGGAGACTACACACAAGCTGCTGCTGCTTCAGCCTCTGGATCCTCAGGACACAGCTCAGCCTCCGTCCACACACACTGTCCTCTTCACACTGTCCTCTTCACACTCAGCTCCACAAAGATCCCCTCCACCTGTTGAGAGAAGAAGACATCAGTGTCACAGAGACTCACTTCATCAGCTGTGAGTCAGTGATGCAGCTCATCCAGTAGAAAGAGCAGCAGGGACTTCAGTCCTGTTCAGAGGTGGAGCAGCTTCCTCTCTGCTTCATGTTCACGTGTTGGAATGAACACGCTAAGAGCTCAGTGTGTGTCCTCTGCATGTCAAAGTGCAGAGTGGACACCTGAGAGGTGGATTTACTGCTGTTACAGGTGAAGCCATGTTTCACTGTGTGTTGATGAACATCTGCTTCTGACAAACTGGGACCAGAGGAGACAGATGGACCTCAGCAGAGGTTCTACTCTGTATAAAGAGCTCCTGGTTACCATGTGATGAGGAGAGGCTTCAGTCCCACTGATCTCAGAGCTGTGACAGAGATCCACCTGATCAGTTCTTCACTGATGAAGTGAGAGGACAAACTGTCTCAGATCAGATGAAGACGACACCGTCTCTGTCCCTCGTGTGAGGCTGTCAGCTGTGGTCCAGCTTGTGTAAGTTACAGCGCCCCCTGGTGGCATCTGGTAAAAATATATTACGTGACCACGACATAATAACGTGTGAACGAGATAAATCTCACTGTCTCTGAGGACACACACTGTCTCTGAGGACACACACTAACTTTACGGACACACACTGACTCTGAGGACACACACTGTCTCACTGTCTCTGAGGACACACACTGACTCTGAGGACACACACTGTCTCTGAGGACACACACTGTTTCACTGTCTCTGAGGACACACACATGGACCTGTCTCCAGGAGGCTGAGGTCATCTGGTGTTTTGGTGACAGGATGAGTCTGGAGACATTGAGATGTTCTGGGTGAGTAAGAGATCAACTGAACCAACCAGACGTTGATTTAAACTTCCCTTATCCGTCCCTTTAAGGAGAGTGTGCACCACACAACAGTGTAGAGTCACTGTGGTCAGTGGGCGGAGCTTCTATACTGGTTGATCTCCAACTTAACCTGGAGCAGGTTAGCTGTCATCAGAAGTTACCATGGTGATTGACCTCGTTAAGAAGTGGACGAGCTTCGTAGAACTGAAAAAACTAAACCTGAAGTTAACCTGATAACCACAAATCCTGCTTGGTAGCACAGACCCTGGATCTGTGATACTGACTGTGTTTAGAAACATACTGATGAAAGCAGCGTGGACTGACTCCAACCATCTACTGACCTCAGAGTCTCCAGGCGACAGGTTGGACTCTGCTGAAGATCAAGCAGCTCCTTCACTCCTGAGTCCAGCAGGTAGTTTAGTCTCAGATCCAGTTCTCTCAGATGAGAGGGGTTTGACCTCAGAGCTGAAGCCAGAGAAGAACAGCTGATCTCTGTCAGACTGCAGCTCCACAACCTGGATAAAGAAATATGAATGTTAGAATGTGTCCTCCTGTTGTTGTTGATCGTCATCATGTCAACACAGACTCTCAACATGCTGCTGACCTCAGTCCAGTCTGTGACCTGAAGATAAATATCAGATGAGACATGTTGGACCATTGTTTCATTCATCAGCTTCTTCTCTGTGTGTTGGTCACTGAGCAGGTTTGTGTAATTAAACACTGTTTAAAGTAGGGATGGCTCCTGATGTCACTTCCTGTTTGTTTCTATACTTATCAACTGTCCAACGTGTTTCAATAAGAATGTGTCTTATTTTGAAAACCTGAGGAGGACGAGTGCTCGGCCTCAGTCCACATGTTATTTACTGACACTTTCTTAGTGATCAGGAGCAGGTGAGTGCAGGTGAATGGAGTTGATGAGGTGGACGTGACTGACAGGCTGGGTGAGTGACAGATGACTGAGGGACAGTGAGCAGAGCACAACTGAGACAATTTAAATAAATAATGACCCAATAAGAAAGAAAGTCTGAAAAGTGAAGAAGGATTTAAGGACCTCAGAGTCTCCAGTCGACAGTTTGGACTCTCCAGTCCAGAACACAGCAGCTTCACTCCTGAATCCTGCAGCTTGTTGTAACTCAGATCCAGTTCTCTCAGATGTGAGGGGTCTGACTTCAGAGCTGAGGCCACGACTTCACAGTGAGTCTCTGAGAGTCCACAACCACCGAGTCTGTAATTAAAGAAAATATCAAATCTGTGAGAATTAAATCAGAAAACACAACATTCATACAAAACGTGATCATGTGACCCTCACCCTGGTAAATCCCCTCTTTGTTAAAAACTCCTCAAGAGAATCCTTTCAGATTTGGTTCAAGCGTTCATTCAGACTAACAGAGGAACTCATTAGATTCAGGTGGTCAGAGGTCAAAGGTCAAGGTCACAGAACATGTTCATGGCCTCTTGAACATGATATCTCAAGTCTGTCTTCAGGGGATTTCTTCACATTTTGACTCAAAGACGAACTGATTAGATTTCAGTGGTCAAAGGTCAAAGGTCACAGTGACCTCATATTGTTGTGAAGTCAACATGTCAGGAACCTGGAGGGACGGACACTGCACTGGTTGGTGGTGGAGGACAAACGCAGAGTGGGAACTCTAGTTTGACATCAAAGAAGAATAAACTATATTTCTTATTATTATAAATAATAAGATATATTATATTAAGAAATACATAATAATTATTCTTATTATGGTTGGTGGTGGAGGACAAGCGAAAGAACAAAATTAACATTTAAAATAACAGTCATTATTTCTAACCATGTCAATGTCTTGACTATAATTTCTAATCATTTTGCAATTCATTTGATAAATAAAAGTGTGAGTTTTCATGGAAAACACGAAATTGTCTGGGTGACCCCAAACTTTTGAACGGTAGTGTATAGATATCTATATCACACAGTATATACAATAACCTCCCTTGGACCCCACATGGTCGTATGTCTGAACCCTTAAACTCCAGCACAGTGATCACATTGGATTTCACTCTCCACATCTGATCTAGTTGTTCTCATATGTACATGAGAACAATGAGAATGTATATGTACATAATAATAATAACTTTATCACACACACACACACACACACACACACACACTCCACTGATTGAACGTGTTATTGATCATGTCTGGACTCACACAGCCTTCCTGCAGTTCCTCACAGCTGGGATCAGTCTCCGTCGACCCTGGTCTGATGTGTTGAACTTCTCCAGGTTCAACTCATCCAGAACCTCCTCTGACATCTGCAGCATGTAGGCCAGAGCTGAGCAGTGGATCTCAGAGAGTTTCTCCTTTGATCTGTTCTCTGACGTCAGGAACTGTTTCATCTGCTGATGAACTGAGTGGTCGTTCATCTCAGTCAGACAGTGGAAGATGTTGATGCTTCTGTCAGGAGAAATGTCATCACTCTTCATCTTCTTCAGGTTGTTGATGACTCTCTGGATGATCTCTGGATTGTTCCCTGTCCGACCCAGCAGGCCTCCTAAGACTCTCTGGTTGGACTCCAGACTGAGGCCGTGAAGGAAGCGAACAAACAGGTCCTGATGACCATTTGTACTGGTGAGGGATTTCTCCATGGTTCTCTTCAGGACATCATCAAGGGTACCCCATGTGTTCCCATATGTTCCCAAGAAGTTGTTGAGTTCTTCTGTGTTCCTCTCGGTGTAACAGTGGAACATGTAGACTGCAGCCAGAAACTCCTGAACGCTCAGATGAACAAAGCAGTAGACTGATTTCTGGAAGATCACACACTCTCTTCTGAAGATCTCAGTACAAACTCCTGAGTACACCGAGGCCTCTGTGACATTAAGACCACACCGCTCCAGGTCTTCTTGGTAGAACATGATGTTTCCTTCCTCCAGATGTTTAAGTGCCAGCCTCCCCAGCTTCAGGAGAACGTCCCTGTCAGCCTCCGTCAGCTGCTGTGGACTCGTCTCATGTCCCTCACCGTACTTGTTGTTCTTCCTCTTTGTCTGAACCAGCAGGAAGTGTGAGTACAGGTCAGTCAGGGTCTTGGGCAGCTCTCCTCTCTGGTCTGTGGTCAACATGTGCTCCAGAACTGTAGCACTGATCCAGCAGAAGACTGGGATTTGACACATGATGTGGAGGCTCCTGGACGTCTTGATGTGTGAGATGATTCTGCTGCACAGCTCTTCATCACTGAACCTCCTCCTGAAGTACTCGTCCTTCTGGGCCTCAGTGAAGCCTCGTACTTCTGTGACCCTGTCAACACATGCAGGAGGGATCTGATTGGCCGCCGCAGGTCTGGAGGTTATCCAGACGAGAGCCGAGGGAAGCAGATTCCCCCGGATGAGGTTTGTCAGCAGCACGTTGACTGATGACCTCTGTGTGACCTCAGACACAAGCTCCCTGTGGTTGAAGTCCAGAGAAGGTCTGCTTTCATCCAGGCCGTCAAAGATGAACAAAGGTTTACAGACAGCGAGCGTCTCTGCAGTGAGCTTCTGTAACGCTGGATGGAAAACATGGAGCAGCGTGAGAAGACTGTGCTGCTGGTCCTTCACCAGGTTCAGCTCCCTGAACGAAAGCACAGCCAGCAGACCCACATCCTGGTTCTCTAAACCCTCTGCCCAGTCCAGAGTGAACTTCTGCACCGAGAAGGTTTTTCCAACGCCAGCGACGCCGTTGGTCAGGACGACTCTGATGCTGCTCTGCTGGTCAGTGGAGGCTTTAAAGATGTCGTGGACCTTGATGGGAGTGTCCTGGAGGATCTTCTTCTTGGAAGCCGTCTCAAGCTGCCTCACCTCATGTTGAGTATTAACCTCTTCACTCTGTCCCTCTGTGATGTAGAGCTCAGTGTAGATCCTGTTGAGGAGGGTTCTACTTCCTGTTTCATCACTTCCTTCAGTCACATGTTCACATCTCCTCCTCACACTGAGCTTATGTTCATCTGAAACCTCCTGCAGACCACGATCTGCTGAAAGACAAGAAACAATGTGAGAGACAGAGAATCTGAGAATCTGCTGATTGTTTTCATCAGATACAGAAAAACTACAGAAAATAAGACTTTTTAACTTTGTGCTTTTCTAACGATGTTAAATGTTGATGCTGTATGAAGGAACAAAATAAAACCACATGTGCTGTTGTCAGAAGTGAAGACATCAGCAGACACATGTACAGTGCTGCTCTGACCGGCTGTCTGACCTCCAGCTCCTGTTCTGGATCTTTGTCCACACTGGGGACAGGAGGAGTCTCCTGAAGAACCAGACTGGTCCCAGTATGAGGTGATGCACTGTCTGCAGAACCAGTGTCCACAGCTGGTGGAGACTGGATCCTTCAGGACGTCCTGACACGAAGCACAGCAGGACGACTGCTCCTCCTCAGAAACATGACTCCTCTTCCTCTCCCTGTGAAGACATGTCCTGATAACTCACATGTCACAGTCACAGGTTGTCATCACTTCTGTCAAGGAGGTTTTGTGTTCACCCAGTATGTTTGTGTGTTGGTTGGTTCGTTAGTGGGATTATAAAAAACAACAGATTACCAGTAAACTTGGTGGAAGGTTGTGGTCTGTGAAACCAGATCAGGGGGGGGGGGTCTTTCACAGACCAGTTCAGAGGACTGATGTTTACCAGTGTGTGGAATTTGGTGCAGATCCAAATCCAAATGAGTCTCTAGTGGATTTCAAAGTGGTTTCATAAGGAGCGTGTTGGTTCTTGGTGGAGGTCTGGGGTCGTATTTATAAAGGATTGAGTAAGATTCTTACTAAAAGTGTGCGTACGCAAAAGCTAATTCTAATAAAACCGTACGCACGAACACAATTAAATAATTAAATGCTGCTCCTGACCAATGGGTTTCCACCGTGAGTCCTGATCAAGCGATGTGAAGAGGAAGTGAAACTTTCTGACACTGACATCGAGGTGTTCGTGAGTGAGGTGAAGAGCGACTTTATGGAACAGCAGTGATGTCACTAATAAAGAAAACACACTGACACTCTGCCGCTGCTTTGGATAACACAATGTGTGGATAACACAATGTGTGAGATCACGCAGATCCCCGCACCACTGTCACGGTGCATTATTTATTTAGAACATCTGTGGATCCTTGCCTCCACTCTGGGATATTATTTGGGAAAATTTCTTAATTTCTTTTAAGTGATCTCCTGTGCGCTCTGTGGCACACACAGTGTTAGAAGATATTATTAAAAACTATTAATGACTCGGCTCCGTTGTTAAATCGAATCTGAACGTAATTCGCTTTAAGATGTTTTATATATGTTTTAATAAAAAGGTTTGTGTGCGCGAGCAAAACTAAGCTGTTGGTTTTAATGTAAATGATGAAGTGGATCAATAATCTGCTTCAGTTCATCACCTCACGTCTGCAAAACGTTCGTATCAGTCAGAGTTTGTTTAGATATACGTCAAGTTCGTTTTTATAAATCCCAACTTGGGCGTGAGAAGTGAGGTACGCACGTTTCAGACCCTGTTTTGTGCGTAACGGTTATAAATCCGACCCCTGAGGTCTTTGAGTGATTCTGAGAGATTAGTCACCAACTTCAATGAAGCTGTGTCCTAATGCAGGGGCCACACTAGAGGAAACTAGATCCTCTTCAGAGCAGGTCCCAGTAGAAACAGTCTCTTACTCTGTGGGTGAGGGTCCAGGTTCATTACTGAAGTCTGGAGGAGGTTCCATGGACCAGTCACTCTTCAGAGACAGACAGCTGGACCCTGGAGACTCTGCTCTGTCCTCTTCCTCCTCATAAACACTCATCTTCAGTCTGAGAGGAAAAACACTGTGAGCTCAAACACACACAATGAAGCCAGGTAGTAAACTCAGTGTTTCTTTAACCTGAGACAGTTGTAGGTTTAATGTGTTGGACTCAGCCAATCACAGCGTCGAGTCAAACTGTTGATTGACTGACAGAAGTTCATCCTGAATCTTCTTCTCTCTAAAGTCCACAAGTAGAAAACTGACCCAGAGTCAGTGACAGTGAAACAATATGAATGAATAATATAAATGTTGCTGAACACTCACCAGCCTCAGACTTCACGTCTCCTCCGTCTGCTCCTTGAAGTTAGAACCAGTCTGAACACTTTCACTGGAGGCTCCTCCCCCTCTCTGCAGGTACTGGAAATCACATGACTCTGGGTGTGACTGTGTGTGTGACTGTGTGTGTGTGTGTGTGTGTGTATGTGTGTTGTGTTCACACTCACCTGCTCACATTCCTTCCTTCTGCTCGTCAAGGTAAAAATGGAGTCTGACCTGCTGAACCAGTTCACTCTTGAAAATTAAATGAATACACTTGACTCTGGGTGTGACTGTGTGTGTGTGTGTGTGTGTGTGTGTGTGTGTGTGTGTTGTGTTCACATGAAGCTAACCCTAACCCATGTTTCCTCCTGTGATTTGAAGGTTGTCATATTTGGTGTTGGAGCTGAATGTGTGACTCCATCTGCAGAACTCTGCCACGTCAGGTCACATTTATACATCATCGTGAATATTAATTATTAGTCACATGTCAGAACTGATAAGATGCACATACCAGGTATTTACAAGCAAATCCACCCACTGTAATAAGTATGAGGTCTAGATCTCATCAGTGTAGATCAGCAATACATAAATACATGTAGAACAACTACAAGTTTACATGAGGCAGAGAGAGAGAGAGAGAGAGAGAGAGAGAGGGGGGGAAGAGAGAGAGAGAGAGAGAAAGAGAGAGAGGGGGGAGAGAGAGAGACAGAGAGAGAGAGAGAGAGAGAGAGACAGAGACAGAGAGCGAGAGAGGGGGGGAGAGAGAGAGAGAGAGAGAGAGAGAGACAGAGAGAGAGAGCTATCTAAGTGATGTCCACATCTTCTCTCAAATAGGCCGATCGCTCTGATCCCAAGTTGATGAAGTTGACGGAGGACTTCCTGCTCGGCCTCGTTCAACCTGAACCGTTCACGTCTGGAGACGACGGGTCCACGAGTCAGTTTAATAAAAACCAAACAAACCAAATACAAGTGGACAGTGGACATGAAGCTGCTGGACGTCAAAGAACAGGTTCGACTCAGAGCCGTTTAAAAAGTCTCTTTAATTTACATGTTCACAGAAGTTTTCATGAAGGTTTTCTGTTGATTCTCAGCTTGTAACATTTCATCTTTTTCATATTAACTAACAGGGATGTTTCACTGAGAGCATCAGATTTGAATCTCCACAGAAGATAAGAGATCAAACTTCTATTTGCTGAATGAGTTTTGTAAAGTTCTTCTTTGACAGACCAGTGGCTCAGCGGATCAGCTGGCCAGTCTGTCGTTCAGGTAGTTGGACGTCTTTGCGTCCTGCAGCATGGTTTTGGTGACGTGGTCCAGTTTCTGCTGGTAGGCCAGTCTGTAGCGGCTGTACACGTCCTCGCAGTGCGTCAGCAGGCGCTTCACGTGCACAGTGACGCTGCTGGGAGCGCCCTCCAGTCTGAAACCACAAAGACACACAACGTGAGCTGAGGTCAGAAGGTCGTCTCATGAAGGACCAGGTCGGCGTCTCACTTCTTGAAAATGTCCTCGAACAGGCTGGAGGTCAGCGGGCGGTGGCGTTTCAGCTCCTCCAGGTAAACGAAGTCTCCTTTCAGAATCACCTTCTGGAACAGAACCTCGGCCCAGTCGGGACTGACGCCGTACGCCTCCGACACCACAAACACCTGCCGCACAAAACACACAACTTCTGTTGGAGCTGCGGCTCCTTCCACATCGTGCACTTTACTTCTCAAGAGTCTTCTAACGGTCAGAAGACTCCACGCTGCGTCACCACATCACCACACTCACACAATGTGTTTTCTAAACATCAACAGACTGAAGGTTGTGAAAGTGTTTCAGTGAAGCAGGAACAGGAAGTGACCTGGTAGCATCGCGGCAGCTGGACGAGCGTGTTCAGCAGCACCGCAGGTCGCAGGTTGATGACACGTACGTCTGAGCCCTGGTTCAGGAAGTGGAGCTGAAGAGCGACTAGCTTAGCTGTGAGGACACAGCGAGTCGCCTGACGCACACACAAGTCCTAGACACACACACACACACACACACACACACACACACACACACACACACACACACACACACACACAGTTAATAACTCTCTGTAGACATTTTACACCAGGGCCACGTTCCATTCAGCTGCTTCTGTTCTTTGAATCCTTTCCACTCATCCCCTCGTGTCTGACCTGATGTAGTCTCCAGGATTTTCCTTGCCACCCATCATGGTGTAGGTCTTCCAGCAGGAGCGTGAGGGTTCTGATCCTCTCTCGGGCCTCCTGCTGGCCGGCCTCCTGCTCAGCCAGGTTCTGGTTCAGGTGCTGGACCACGTCGCCCAGGTAGTGGACCTCTCTGTCCAGGAAGCTGTTCCTCTGGAAGAGATGGTCCACTTCCTTCTCTTTGGTCTGGAGCTGCAGCCTCAGACCCTCGAGGAGCCGGTCCCGCTCCAGCAGCGCCCTGCAGGACCAAAGATAACTCATCTGAACTGAAGGGGACACGTGCATTCTGTAGCTTTAAGAACTTTCTACAACACAAAACATGGAATTTCTGCCACAAGAACAGATTCAACCAGTAAAACACTGAATGAAGCAGCTTCACGAGAGCTCAGCTGGATTCTCTGATCATTCAAGATCCTGACGTTGGTGTGAGGTCAAAGGTCAGTGTGACCTGATAACACATTCAACATGATTCAGGTTGTCACTCACAGATGAACTGATCACAGGTCAGAGGTCACAGTGACGTCATGTGAGTCTAGAGACACAACCACAGTGAGATGTTTCTAGTTGAACTAAACCAGTTCCAGTGTAAATGGTCTCTGACCTGAAGGAGTTGAGGTCGGTGTAGTCCTGGTCTCCGCTGGGAGGCGCCTGCAAGAACTGAGAGGTCGAGGACAGATCTGTTCAGTTTAAATAACAATAAAAACGATATTTCAAACAGCTGCTCACAGTCACAGCTGGACCCAGGACACTTTGTGTGGCTCCTCCTCCTCCTCCTCCTCCTTCTGGTTCTTGAGTTTGTATGTCACTCTTTAAAGACAGGATTTCTACGATGTGACTGCCAGGGGACGCTGCCTCCTCCTCCGCCTGAAAACATCACAAACAACAACTTATTAGGAGGAGAAGCTGTTTTTCAGCTCAGATTTTCTCTATCGTTGCTTCACGTAGCCTCCAAGGAACAAGAGGAGCATCTCTACCTGCATGGTTCAGGCTCTGGTTCCGCCTCTGGTTCAGGCTCTGGTTCAGGCTCTGGTTCAGGCTCTGGTTCAGGCTCTGGTTCAGGCTCTGGTTCCGCCTCTGGTTCAGGCTCTGGTTCAGGCTCTGGTTCCGATTCTGGTTCAGGCTCTGGTTCAGGCTCTGGTTCCGCCTCTGGTTCAGGCTCTGGTTCAGGCTCTGGTTCCGCCTCTGGTTCAGGCTCTGGTTAAGGCTGACATTTATAACAAATCAAAAATTACTCAGTTAATATCAGTGACACATTAAATGAGCTCAGAGAAACAGAAATGTTTTATGTGTCTTTACAGATCCAGGTTTTACAGAAGCTCCTCGACTCTGACGGACATTATGTCAAATAAAGATTAAATCTGTTTTATTCTGAAACATTCGACTCGTTCTTTCTCATCTGAGGTGAATGTTGTCTGTGCTGCTGCTGCTGACCACCAGGGGCAGCGTCTTCCTCTCATGTGGATATTTACAAGCAAGTATTTAGTTACTTTGAAGTTGCAAAGTTAATATGGTACTTTTACTTTAGTACATATTATCAATTTATTTTTTTAGGGCACTACTACAACATGAAAGTTGAGTTAAAGTCCAGATTTTTCTTCCAAAATGATCTCAAATTTAAAAATAATCTAAAATTGACATTGTTTCCAACTGACAACGTTCAGAACAAATAGAACAACACACGTCTGGTCACTGTCACAACAATTTTTATTGGATGATGGATTTAAAAAAACGTATACGAAAAATAGAGATTCATTTGTAGCTTTAAAGCTTCCGGTGGTTCGATTCCGAGCAGCTGTTTGGCCCTTTTCAAACCAGGAGGACATCATCATCACCATCATTATCTTTATTCTTCTGTGGAGCAGCTGCAGGACGTTCTGTCTGAGTGTCAGTTGATTAGAGTTAGAACCGACACAAGATGTAAACACACAGTTTTCTCTGAGCTAACATGGAAAAATGTTGAGTTTATCAAGGAATCCGCAGAGGAACAATTATTGTAAAGTTTAAAATGATTCATATCAATGGCTGCTAATAGAAAAGGATATTTACTAAATTGACTAGGTTGAAATTCCACTTACGAGGTCCAATGATTGTTTTTGTGATTTTAAACATCACGAATTTGATAAAACCAAACATCTTCCACAGGAGCCACTGACCTCAACACTGACCTCAACACTGACCTCAACACTGACCTCAACACTGACCTCGGGCGTCTGACACGTTGGTTTGTGGACTGAAGTAAAGAAACTCAGCTGGAGGAGTCTTTGGAAATGGCCTCCACGAAGACATGAGGATTGCGATGGTGCAGATGATGGTGAAGACTGAGAACGCCACCAGACAAAAGCAGTTGATCACCGCAGCAGCAAACCTCCACTCGCTGCAGACCGTCTCCTCCTCGTCCCGCCCCCGGAAACGCCCGGCGATGTACCTGACCTCCTCCAGGATCTGGTTAAGCTCCGCCTCCAGCATTGAGCTCCCTCCCGCTCCGACTCTTCTTCCGCCCCCCTGCTCTCAGCACATCCTCCTCGCCAGCCATGCCGCCTCCCACCAGCTGCGGACACAGGAGCTCTGGTTCGGGGGGCGTGGCTTAGTGCAAACCCTCCACGCCCTGGAATCCATTGGTTACCTGTGGGTGGCGTCGCAGTGACCCCCGGCTGACGCTGAGCTGAGGCACCAGGAGAGAAGATATGTGAGAAGCTTCAACTTCAAGGTGACGGAGGGATGAAGGACGAGAAGACAGATGAGACACTGACGGAGGTTCTCACCGATCAGAGGAACAGAGTCTGACGTCATGATCTCAGCCACGAGCAGCATGAAGAGCGTCAGAGAGCAACACGGTGACACCTGCACAGACGTGAACCAGTTAAACCAGCGACTGGAGCTGGGATCCACCTGCGTGACCTTTGTGTGACCAACATTAGGACCTTGTGTGAGGGGGTGAGGAGGTCAGAGGTCAGAGGTTATTTACACAGAAAGGAACCAGATCAATAAAAACACCAGAACCAAGAAAAAGCTCATGATCTGAGACGCACACACAAAGACACACAACCTGAGGATCTTTAAACACGTCACATTGTTGATGTGGTGATTTCAGTTTGGCTCCAGGATCCTGTTCAGTGATTTCCTCTGAGCGTGAACGGGTTAATTAACGACTTCTGTTAATCGTGTAGAACGAGACAAATTCAAACCAGTCGGGAGCAGAGGGACACACCAGTAGATCACATGGAATCTTCTCTGTGCAGCTCAGATGGCTTGTAACAGGATAACTGTTCACACTGGTCCTAAATATCATAAATCATATTGTTAAGCTGGTTTTCTGATAACTTAATATATATTAATCACCAATAAAAGGCTCAAACTGTTATTCTGGATCTTTGCTAAGAGTCTGGTAACATCACACATTATTCAAGGAGACGTCTCACTCATGAGTCTTGTGAGACTTTGGTTGTTTCATGGAGACAAAGGTGGAAACGTGAGCGAGAGAGAAGAAGCTAAATAAAGTAGAACCCAGTGAGGTTCCTCTGGTGAGAGTCAGTGGAGACGGCTTCATGCTGCTGACTCAGCTCCTCTCCTCTCTCAGGTACTTGTTCTACTGGAAAGTAGAATTTGTACTTACTCAATTTGGAATTTAATTGAAACTTTGTCTTCAAACGACTCTGAAAACAATTTGTTCTTCCAGAGAAACAAGAGAACTACTTCCTGCTGTGTGACGTTCTTCCAGAAGACCGACTCCTCCGAGAGAGGCTCCAACAGAAACGACTGGTGAGTCCAACCAATCAGATTCTGTGGATAAACACACACTCCCTGTCCTCGGGGTTTGGTTTAGGAGGAGGACTTCTTCTTCTTCTTCTGTGGTGTTTCCTCAGTGTGGTTTCTCTTGGCAGGAGGAGGTGCTGGAGCAGCAGCAGCAGGAGAGAGACGACGGCAGCTTCCAGCGTCTCTGCATGTTCTGCAGCGACGAGTTCGCTGGAAACAGGTTCTTCACATGAAGCTTTAAATAAAAACACCTCCTGATGGAACATGAACCAGAAATACAAATGAAACATGAAATATATTGGTTATATTTCAGGATTTACTCTGAAAATCAGGGGAAAGAAATCCAGAATCTACTTTTTCCATGAGAGCAGAACCGATGTTACATGAATATATTAAAATAATCAAGTAATAGATGTTTTAAATAAATATACTGTCAGTTATATTTATTTATATATATATATATTATATTTAGATCTACACACACATGAAGGTAAATCAGGAGGAGCTGAACCTGAACCACTTGCAGAACCAGAACCGCTCTGCTCCGAGTCCACTGACGTGTCCAGGACTTAAATATGTGTGAATATTATGAAGCAGGTTTGAATTCTGTTCACGACTTGATGTGTCGCACCTCAAAGGAAACTGAGACCTTGGTTTGTTTTGTTATCAGAATCTCAAATCCTCACCTCGGTCTTCATTTGATTTCCTGTTGTGTAGTGAGCTTTACAACAACTGAAGCTTTGTGGGGTTTTGTTATTGTGTTGTTTGTTTCAGGACTCACACGACTTCGATCTTCACAAGCTGAGGACAGAACTCAGTGAGTGAAACATCAGCAACCTCCAGAACCTGCATCATCTGTGACATGAGATCTTTGTCTTCAGGCAGTTCAACAGATTACACAACTGTTTGTTCTTCTACACAAGAGAAGCAACAACAGTTTGTAGTCAGAAGAGAAGCAGGACACGAAACTCTTCAGTCCCTAAATCACAATGTGAAACCAAAACCAACCAGATCCACAGAAACTGAAGAGAAACACGTGAAGCTTCAGACTCGGATCAGAACTCGAGTCTTGATTCACAGATTCACAGACGATGCAGATTGAAATGCAGACGTTTGAATATTGATGAGACGCTCTGTGTTCACCTCTCGCTGTCTGCTCCTCTCAGACCTCAGGTTCTACCAGCAGGTCAAACTGGTGAACTTCATCCGGAGGCAGATCCACCAGAGCCGCTGCTACGGCTGCGAGGGGAAGTTCCTCTCCAGAGCCGACGTGCTGCGCCACATCGCGGCTGCAGGTCACGTGATGAAGCTGCCAGACGTGTCCACCTGGGACCAGCCGCAGTGCGTCCAACACCAGTTCATGTCTTCATGGTTCAGTTGTTTCCCAGTGGGGGGGGGGGGGGGGGGGTCACTGCTCCTTCATCCTTATGAACTCAGGAGTGAACGTCTCTGTGGTCCTTCTCTCCTCAGGTATTACTTCCCCACGTATGAGAACGACGCCCTCTTGTGTTCGTTATCTGACAGTGACGAGGCTGAAAGTGAGGAGACGAGTCACGGCGAGGACGTCCCGGTGATCGCAGAGGACGTGTCCAACCTCAGAGCCCTGAGACAGACCAGCGTCCTCAACCAGCTGCTGAAGAAGAGAAGCTAGGACGAGGGACAGACAGCGGAGTGAAGACGTCTTCCTCTTTTCTTCTGGACTCTTCTTCACTCGCACTTTGTGAAAAGACAAACTGACCCGACGCAGCCGGAACGTGAACTTCAACACTTTACTTCACACAAATGTTCATTCAGTCAATAAAGAGGATGATCGTCATCAGAAGAACTTTATTACTTTCAGTACAAATAATACTGGGACCAGTGGAACCAGTAAGTTTGTCTGTTTACAAACGAGAATTCAGAACCAAACTAAAAGAGATGAATATGATTCTGTGTAATAAACCATGAGGTTGAAACCTGGTCCAGGGTCAGTTTGTCTTCTACTGGTTCTTCACTGGTGAGATGTTCTGCTTCACTTTCCCGAGAGCAACCTGTCACACACACACACACACACACACACACACACACACACACACACACATCCACATCTCTGTGTAAACTGACTCCTCATGTCGTTTTGATGAACCTCTGTCAGGTCACATGTGTCTCATTTGGATCCACAGTGAAGTATTTAAAGATGTTTCTTCTGTAAAACATCAGAAAGCCATGTGGTCGCCCTCAATCCAATCAGTGAGCTCCATTAACTGCACCAGATCAAATCCAATCTGTTCCCAAACCAGCCAGAACCGGACTGAAGATAAGAGTTTAATGATCCTGAGGAGAAAACAGAGCAAAGAACTTCAGGTAGAAACAATGAACAGATAAACACATGGAGTTCTGTTCTATGTGTTTTCAATATGTTCAATGAAAGGGACATTTTATTTTAATATTCCATTTAAAGTCACGCAGCACAAAGTGAAGACAAATCCTCCACGTTGAGTCAGAGAGGAGAACAACAGGAGGATTCAGATTTGTTCCACGTTGAAGAAAACGTTCATATAATGAGAATAAACCCCGGGAGGAGAAGTGGTTCTGTCTGGAGCTCTTCTCCTTCTGGACCGAAGATCTTTCACCATCTCATCTCAAACTGCTTCTACTAAACATAAATATCATCTTCATCTGAACTTCAGAGACTTTTCCCACAAATCCTCTCGAACCTGAAACCAGAGCAGAGGTTGAGGAATGTGCATCAACTGGATGTGATGGTGAATGAATGAAATCCACTGATAAATAATCCATAATAAATGTATTGATCTGCTGTCAGGCTGTTTATATTGAGACATACTGATCAGATGTAGAATCTCATTACGAGCACAAACTTTTCCTTATAAGTGGGTTAGGGTTTGTATGAAACGTCCTCGGGTCAGTTTTCTATTAAATATGTAAAATGTTTATGAAACAGTTTCCTCAAAATTAAAGATGCTCTGCTCTTCATCGACTCTTCTTAATACTGTAAATGTCTCATTCACTTTTCTTCTGCTGGTTTCCATTATGTCAAACTGGTGATTTTGTTATTTTACCTGCACCAAGGACGAGATGTTTCCACCAGTTTGTTTGAAGAGGAAAGAAAAGCTGAGTCATGATTCCAGTGAAGTCGGTGGAAGGATGTTTATTGAGCATTAAAGCAGAGACAAGTAGAAACAGAACTTTTCTCTCTGAGATGTTTTTCTTCTCGTTACATCTGGTTTGTCACAGAGGAAATGATCCATGTGTTTGACTCATAGACTGAATATAAAGGCTTTGACTGGGATGTGCTGCTGTTATACTGCAGCGCCACCTGTGGGTCAAAAGTAGAAAAGCCACCACCGCTCTGCACCTGATGCAGAAATGAAAACGTCCCATTTTTAAGTCCAGAGTTTTGATCTTTTGTGTCAAAGACAAAACTCTGATTTTAAACTCAAAGTGATTTCAATGTGTTGAACTTTGTGTTGAACTAAATCAATTTGTGACGTGAATCCAGGAACTTTAAGATCATAAACAAACATATACACAGAATGTGGTTCTACACACATGGAGACACACTGAGGGACAAAGGTGGACAATAATAAAGACAAACTTAAACACACTGTATGTGACTCTTTATAGAGGGTTTATATATTCTGCTTGTGTTGTGTCATTTCAATAAACACATTCTTCATGTGAATAAACACAATCGGGGCAGGAAGGTTGCTGGTTTGAATCCGGTTCAGATGGGGTCTTCCTGTGTGGAGTCTGCATGTTCTCCCCGTGTTTTCTCCAGGTGCTCTGGCTTCATCTCACAAACACATGCAGATTAGGGGTTGTGTAGATTGGAGACTACACACAAGCTGCTGCTGCTTCAGCCTCTGGATCCTCAGGACACAGCTCAGCCTCCGTCCACACACACTGTCCTCTTCACACTGTCCTCTTCACACTGTCCTCTTCACACTCAGCTCCACTCAGCTCCACTCAGACCTCCCCTCCCACCTGTTGAGAGAAGAAGACATCAGTGTCACAGAGACTCACTTCATCAGCTGTGAGTCAGTGATGCAGCTCATCCAGTAGAAAGAGCAGCAGGGACTTCAGTCCTGTTCAGAGGTGGAGCAGCTTCCTCTCTGCTTCATGTTCACGTGTTGGAATGAACACGCTAAGAGCTCAGTGTGTGTCCTCTGCATGTCAAAGTGCAGAGTGGACACCTGAGAGGTGGATTTACTGCTGTGTGGTATCACAGTTGGTTTAACCACTAAAAAAGGGAGTAGGGCAGTGCGTCACAGAAGCAAAGAGAAGTCTTACAAAAGGTTTCAAACCAATTCTGGTTTATTAAGTTCACAAAAAGTCTCTCCGGAGGCAAAACATCAAGTTCCTCAAAGTATAATTATAAGTCCTCCGTCCACTCCTTTCTCAGGGGGTTCCTTTCCACAACCTCTTAGTCCAGGTCTCCTTCTCCGGCTCCCTGCTGTGTGGTGGCCTCCACTCCTTTGTTCTCCTCTCCTCCCCGCAAACCTGAGCTCCGGCTTTAATGAGGGAGACCTTGGCACCTCCCCCAGCAGTGCCTTCTGGGAGATGCAGTCCTCCCGGCAGCCATCTTGTGGGGAGGTAGCAACTCCCAGAGTGAGGCACATAATGCCCCTCTACAACCCGCCCCCTTGTGATGCCACAGCTGTTACAGGTGAAGCCATGTTTCACTGTGTGTTGATGAACATCTGCTTCTGACAAACTGGGACCAGAGGAGACAGATGGACCTCAGCAGAGGTTCTGCTCTGTATAAAGAGCTCCTGGTTACCATGTGATGAGGAGAGGCTTCAGTCCCACTGATCTCAGAGCTGTGACAAAGATCCACCTGATCAGTTCTTCACTGATGAAGTGAGAGGACAAACTGTCTCAGATCAGATGAAGACGACACCGTCTCGAGGTCACGAGATCTGAATCTGTTGTTTACTAACAAGACGAGTGGAAGACAAGAAGACACACTGTCTCTGAGGACACACACTGTCTCACTGACTCTGAGGACACACACTAACTCACTGTCTCTGAGGACACACACTGTCTCAATGACTCTGAGGACACACACTGACTCTGAGGACACACACTGTCTCATTGTCTCTGAGGACACACACTAACTCACTGTCTCTGAGGACACACACTAACTCAATGACTCTGAGGACACACACTGACTCTGAGGACACACACTGTCTCACTGACTCTGAGGACACACACTAACTCACTGTCTCTGAGGACACACACTGTCTCACTGACTCTGAGGACACACACTAACTCACTGTCTCTGAGGACACACACTAACTCACTGTCTCTGAGGACACACACTGTCTCAATGACTCTGAGGACACACACTGACTCTGAGGACACACACTGTCTCACTGTCTCTGAGGACACACACATGGACCTGTCTTCAGGAAGCTGACTGAGGTTATCAGGGTCTGAAACGTGCGTACCTCACTTCTCACACCAAAATTGGGATTCATAAAAACGAACTTGACGGGAAAATGTTTGTATTTCTAAGCAAACTCTGACTCATGCGTGAGACGGGAAAGTGGCGACGCAGACATGAGGTGGTGACCTGAAGCAGATTATTGATCCACTTCATCATTTACATTAAAACCAACAGCTTAGTTTTGCTCGCGGAGTTACAGAACCGAGTCATTAATAGTTTTTAATTATATCTTCTAACACTGTGTGTGTCTCATCAGATCACTGCAGTGAACATGACCGTGCCACAGAGCGCACAGGAGATCACTTATAAGAAGTGAAGACATTTTCCAAATAATGTCCCAGTGGAGGTGAGGATCCACTGATGTGAGGGAGTCGGTCCGATGCTCTAAATAAATAAATACTGTTCTGACAGTGGTGCAGGGTTCAGTGTGATGTGTGCATGTGAATGAAGGACGAGGAGGAAGAGAGGGTTCAGTGATTTCTGATCTCACACATTGTGTTATCCACACATTGTGTTATCCACAGCAGCGGCAGAGTGTCAGTGTGTTTTCTTTATTAGTGACATCACTGCTGTTCCATAAAGTCGCTCTTCACCTCACTAACGAACACCTCGATGTCAGTGTCAGAAAGTTTCACTTCCTCTTCACATCTCTTGATGCCGTGCCTCCATCAGGACTCACGGTGGAAACCCATTGGTCAGGAGCATCATTTAATTGCGTTCAGGTGTGAGTGCGCACAGTTTTATGAATCGGAATTAGCTTTTGCGTACGCACACTTTTAGAAATCCTACGCAGCCCTTTATAAATCAGACCCCTGCTGTTTTGGGGACAGGAAGAGTCTGGAGACATTGAGATGTTCTGGGTGAGTTAGAGATCAACTGAACCAACCAGACGTTGATTTAAACTTCCCTTATCTGTCCCTTTAAGGAGAGTGTGCACCACACAACAGTGTAGAGTCACTGTGGTCAGTGGGCGGAGCTTCTATACTGGTTGATCTCCAACTTAACCTGGAGCAGGTTAGCTGTCATCAGAAGTTACCATGGTGATTGACCTGGTTAAGAAGTGGACGAGCTTCGTAGAACTGAAAAAACTAAACCTGAAGTTAACCTGATAACCACAAATCCTGCTTGGTAGCACAGACCCTGGATCTGTGATACTGACTGTGTTTAGTAACATACTGGTGAAAGCAGCGTGGACTGACTCCAACCATCTACTGACCTCAGAGTCTCCAGTCGACAGGTTGGACTCTGCTGTAGATCAAGAAGCTCCTTCACTCCTGAGTCCTGCAGGTTGTTGTAGCTCAGATCCAGTTCTCTCAGATGAGAGGGGTTTGACCTCAGAGCTGAAGCCAGAGAAGAACAGCTGATCTCTGACACACTGCAGTTCATCAACCTGGATAAAGAAATATGAATATTAGAATGTGTCCTCCTGTTGTTGTGGATCGTCATCATGTCAACACAGACTCTCAACATGCTGCTGACCTCAGTCCAGTCTGTGACCTGAAGATAAATATCAGATCAGACATGTTGGACCATTGTTTCATTCATCAGCTTCTTCTCTGTGTGTTGGTCACTGAGCAGGTTTGTGTAATTAAACACTGTTTAAAGTAGGGATGGCTCCTGATGTCACTTCCTGTTTGTTTCTATACTTATCAACTGTCCAACGTGTTTCAATAGGAATGTGTCTTATTTTGAAAACCTGAGGAGGACGAGTGCTCGGCCTCAGTCCACATGTTATTTACTGACACTTTCTAAGTGATCAGGAGCAGGTGAGTGCAGGTGAATGGAGTTGATGAGGTGGACGTGACTGACAGGCTGGGTGAGTGACAGATGACTGAGGGACAGTGAGCAGAGCAGAACTGAGACAATTTAAATAAATAATGACCCAATAAGAAAGAAAGTCTGAAAAGTGAAGAAGGATTTAAGGACCTCAGAGTCTCCAGTCGACAGTTTGGACTCTCCAGTCCAGAACACAGCAGCTTCACTCCTGAGTCCTGCAGCTTGTTTCCACTCAGATCCAGTTCTCTCAGATGTGAGGGGTCTGACTTCAGAGCTGAGGCCACGACTTCACAGTGAGTCTTTGAGAGTCCACAATACCAGAGTCTGTAATTAAAGAAAATATCAAATCTATGAGAATTAAATCAGAAAACACAACATTCATACAAAACGTGATCATGTGACCCTCACCCTGGTAAATCCCCTCTTTGTTAAAAACTCCTCAAGAGAATCCTTTCAGATTTGGTTCAAGCGTTCATTCAGACTAACAGAGGAACTCATTAGATTCAGGAGGTCAGAGGTCAAAGGTCAAGGTCACAGAACATGTTCATGGCCTCTTGAACATGATATCTCAAGTCTGTCTTCAGGGGATTTCTTCACATTTTGACTCAAAGAGAAACTGATTAGATTTCAGTGGTCAAAGGTCAAAGGTCACAGTGACCTTTGACTCTATATCTGATCTAGTTGTTCTCATATGTACATGAGAACAATGAGAAGGGTTAGGGTTAATAATAATAACTTTATCACACACACACACACACAAACACACACACACACACACACTGAGTGTATTTGAAGAACGACTCATCTCCACTGATTGAACATGTTATTGATCATGTCTGGACTCACCGAGCCTTCCTGCAGTTCCTCACAGCTGGGATCAGTCTCCATCGACCCTGGACTGATGTGTTGAACTTCTTCAGGTCCAACTCATCCAGAACCTCCTCTGACATCTGCAGCATGTAGGCCAGAGCTGAGCAGTGGATCTCAGAGAGTTTCTCCTTTGATCTGTTCTCTGACATCAGGAACTGTTTCATCTGCTGATGAACTGAGTGGTCGTTCATCTCAGTCAGACAGTGGAAGATGTTGATGCTTCTGTCAGGAGAAATGTCATCACTCTTCATCTTCTTCAGGTTGTAGATGACTCTCTTGATGATCTTTGGATTGTTCTCTCTCTGACCTAGCAGGCCTCCTAAGACTCTCTGGTTGGACTCCAGACTGAGGCCGTGAAGGAAGCGAACAAACAGGTCCAGATGACCATTTGTACTGGTGAGGGATTTCTCCATGGTTCTCTTCAGGAGGTCATCCAGGGAGAAGGTACCCCATGTGTTCCCATATGTTCCCAAGAAGTTGTTAAGTTCTTCTGTGTTCCTCTCGGTGTAACAGTGGAACATGTAGACTGCAGCCAGAAACTCCTGAACGCTCAGATGAACAAAGCAGTAGACTGATTTCTGGAAGATCACACACTCTCCTCTGAAGATCTCAGTACAAACTCCTGAGTACACCGAGGCCTCTGTGACATTAAGACCACACCGCTCCAGGTCTTCTTGGTAGAACATGATGTTTCCTTCCTCCAGATGTTTAAGTGCCAGCCTCCCCAGCTTCAGGAGAACGTCCCTGTCAGCCTCCATCAGCTGCTGTGGAGTCGTCTCATGTCCCTCACCGTACTTGTTGTTCTTCCTCTTTGTCTGAACCAGCAGGAAGTGTGAGTACAGGTCAGTCAGGGTCTTGGGCAGCTCTCCTCTCTGGTCTGTGGTCAACATGTGCTCCAGAACTGTAGCACTGATCCAGCAGAAGACTGGGATTTGACACATGATGTGGAGGATCCTGGACGTCTTGATGTGTGAGATGATTCTGCTGCACAGCTCTTCATCACTGAATCTCCTCCTGAAGTACTCCTCCTTCTGGGCCTCAGTGAAGCCTCGTACTTCTGTGACCCTGTCAACACATGCAGGAGGGATCTGATTGGCCGCCGCAGGTCTGGAGGTTATCCAGACGAGAGCCGAGGGAAGCAGATTCCCCCGGATGAGGTTTGTCAGCAGCACGTTGACTGATGACCTCTGTGTGACCTCAGACACAAGCTCCCTGTGGTTGAAGTCCAGAGAAGGTCTGCTTTCATCCAGGCCGTCAAAGATGAACAAAGGTTTACAGACAGCGAGCGTCTCTGCAGTGAGCTTCTGTAACGCTGGATGGAAAACATGGAGCAGCGTGAGAAGACTGTGCTGCTGGTCCTTCACCAGGTTCAGCTCCCTGAACGAAAGCACAGCCAGCAGACCCACATCCTGGTTCTCTGAACCCTCTGCCCAGTCCAGAGTGAACTTCTGCACCGAGAAGGTTTTTCCAACTCCAGCGACGCCGTTGGTCAGGACGACTCTGATGCTGCTCTGCTGGTCAGTGGAGGCTTTAAAGATGTCGTGGACCTTGATGGGAGTGTCCTGGAGGATCTTCTTCTTGGAAGCCGTCTCAAGCTGCCTCACCTCATGTTGAGTATTAACCTCTTCACTCTGTCCCTCTGTGATGTAGAGCTCAGTGTAGATCCTGTTGAGGAGGCTTCTACTTCCTGTTTCATCACTTCCTTCAGTCACATGTTCACATCTCCTCCTCACACTGAGCTTATGTTCATCTGAAACCTCCTGCAGACCACGATCTGCTGAAAGACAAGAAACAAAGTGAGAGACAGAGAATCTGAGAATCTGCTGATTGTTTTCATCAGATACAGAAAAACTACAGAAAATAAAAGCTTTTTAACTTTGTGCTTTTCTAACGATGTTAAATGTTGATGCTGTATGAAGGAACAAAATAAAACCACATGTGCTGTTGTCAGAAGTGAAGACATCAGCAGACACATGTACAGTGCTGCTCTGACCGGCTGTCTGACCTCCAGCTCCTGTTCTGGATCTTTGTCCACACTGGGGACAGGAGGAGTCTCCTGAAGAACCAGACTGGTCCCAGTATGAGGTGATGCACTGTCTGCAGAACCAGTGTCCACAGCTGGTGGAGACTGGATCCTTCAGGACGTCCTGACACGAAGCACAGCAGGACGACTGCTCCTCCTCAGAAACATGACTCCTCTTCCTCTCCCTGTGAAGACATGTCCTGATAACTCACATGTCACAGTCACAGGTTGTCATTACTTCTGTCAAGGAGGTTTTGTCTTCACCCAGTATGTTTGTGTGGTGGTTGGTTCGTTAGTGGGATTATAAAAAACAACAGATTACCAGTAAACTTGGTGGAAGGTTGTGGTCTGTGAACCAGATCGGGGGGGGGGGGGGGGGTCCTCTTTCACAGACATGTTCAGAGGACTGATGTTTACCAGTGTGTGGAATTTGGTGCAGATCCAAATCAAAATGAGTCTCTAGTGGATTTCAAAGTGGTTTCATAAGGAGCGTGTTGGTTCTTGGTGGAGGTCTGAGCTCTTTGAGTGATTCTGAGAGATTAGTCACCAACTTCAATGAAGCTGGGTCCTAATGCAGGGGCCACACTAGAGGAAACTAGATCCTCTTCAGAGCAGGTCCCAGTAGAAACAGTCTCTTACTCTGTGGGTGAGGGTCCAGGTTCATTACTGAAGAATAGAGGAGGTTCTTTGGACCAGTCACTCTTCAGAGACAGACAGCTGGACCCTGGAGACTCTGCTCTCAGTCTCTGGTCCTGACCTCTGCAAACACAAACATGTTTTTATTCAGAACACATCATTCACTGGTTCATTCTGTGAGGATTCAGTTTGGAGCTTCACATGTTTGTAGCTGGTCTCTTACTTTGTGGTTGAGGGTCCAGGTTCTTTACTGAAGACTGGAGGATGATCCATGGACCAGTCACTCTTCAGAGACAGACAGCTGAACCCTGGAGACTCTGCTCTGTCCTCTTCCTCCTCATAAACACTCATCTTCAGTCTGGGAGGAAAAACACTGTGAGCTCAAACACACACAATGAAGCCAGGTGGTAAACTCAGTGTTTCTTTAACCTGAGACAGTTGAAGGTTTAATGTGTTGGACTCAGCCAATCACAGCGTCGAGTCAAACTGTTGATTTACTGACAGAAGTTCATCCTGAATCTTCTTCTCTCTAAAGTCCATGAGTAGAAAACTGACCCAGAGTCAGTGACAGTGAAATAATATGAATGAATAATATAAATGTAGCTGAACACTCACCAGCCTCAGACTTCACGTCTCCTCCGTCTGCTCCTTGAAGTGAGAACCAGTCTGAACACTTTCACTGGAGGCTCCTCCCCCTCTCTGCAGGTACTGGAAATCACATGACTCTGGGTGTGACTGTGTGTGTGACTGTGTGTGTGTGTGTGTGTATGTGTGTGTGTGTGTGTGTTGTGTTCACATGAAGCTGAACCTAACCCATGTTTCCTCCTGTGATCTGAAGGTTGTCATATTTGGTGTTGGAGCTGAATGTGTGACTCCATCTGCAGAACTCTGCCACGTCAGGTCACATTTATACATCATCGTGAATATTAATTATTAGTTACATGTCAGAACTGATAAGATGAACATACCAGGTATTTACAAGCAAATCCACCCACTGTAATAAGTATGAGGTCTAGATCTCATCAGTGTAGATCAGCAATACATAAATACATGTAGAACAACTACAAGTTTACATGAGGCAGAGAGAGAGAGAGACAGAGAGGGGGAGAGAGAGAGGAGGAGAGAGAGAGAGAGAGACAGAGAGAGAGAGAGAGACAGGGAGAGAGAGAGAGAGAGAGAGAGAGAGAGAGAGAGAGAGAGAGAGAGAGAGGATTTTGATTTTTCACAAACACTTTATTTACATATTCTTCATTTTTACAAAACACTTGCTTACAACATTATTCAATAAATACACAAAGATGTAAAAATACTCAGTCTGTTAAAAAGTGTGGAAAGGACAGCTCATTGTTGGTGACGGAGCAGAGGATGTCATTAAAACACACAATTCTCTTAAAAGACTCGAGATCAGATACCATTGTGTAAAAAATTAGTTCGAGTCGGAGTCTTTAGAGGTTTACCACCCACACCGCCCCCCCGCTTCCTGCCCGTCTCTGTTCTCTACCCTGTTCTTCCTACTAATGTAAATGTCCATCTTGGCCTCACCTGAGAGGTGGTTCAGGAGCTGCCACTTATCTTTATCTGTTTTGTTGTAGGCAGCTCCCATGATAAAAACCTTCTCAGTAAAAGTGACGTTAAAATCAGTAAAAACCGCAGTTAAAAGAGTGAAGAAACTTGTCAGTCTCTTGCACTCAGTAAAAACGTGATAAATAGTTTCACGCAGGTCACAAAATGGACACTTGTTAAGAACGGTTGGATTAACTCTGTTAATTAGTCCTTTGAAGTCTCTTTGATCCAGACCTGCTGTTCACATCTGTCTCTGGATCCAGTGAAAAACACTGACTGTAAAATAATATGAATGAATAATATAAATGTAGCTGAACACTCACCAGCCTCAGACTTCACGTCTCCTCCGTCTGCTCCAAGGTACCTTGAAGTGAGAACGAGTCTGAACACTTTCACTTTCACTGGAGGCTCCTCCCCCTCTCTGCAGTTACTGGAATTCACATGACTCTGTGTGTGTGTGTGTGTGTGTGTTGTGTTCACATGAAGCTAACCCTAACCCATTTTTCCTCCTGTGATTTGAAGGTTGTTATATTTTGTGTTGGAGCCGAATGTGTGACTCCATCTGCAGAACTCTGCCACGTCAGGTCACATTCATACATCATCGTGAATATTAATTATTAGTTACATGTCAGAACTGATAAGATGCACAAACCAGGTATTTACAAGCAAATCCACCCACTGTAATAAGTATGAGGTCTAGATCTCATCAGTGTAGATCAGCAATACATAAATACATGTAGAACAACTCAGGTTTACATGAGGCAGAGAGAGAGAGAGGGGGGAGAGAGAGAGAGAGGGGGGGGAAGAGAGAGAGAGAGAGAGAGAGAGAGAGAGAGCGAGAGAGAGAGAGAGAGCTATCTTAGTGATGTCCACATCTTCTCTCAAACAGGACGATCGCTCTGATCCCAAGTTGATGAAGTTGACGGAGGACTTCCTGCTCGGCCTCGTTCAACCTGAACCGTTCACGTCTGGAGACGACGGGTCCACGAGTCAGTTTAATAAAAACCAAACAAACCAAATACAAGTGGACAGTGGACATGAAGCTGCTGGACGTCAAAGAACAGGTTCGATTCAGAGCCGTTTAAAAAGTCTCTTTAATTTACATGTTCACAGAAGTTTTCATGAAGGTTTTCTGTTGATTCTCAGCTTGTAACATTTCATCTTTTTCATATTAACTAACAGGGATGTTTCGCTGAGAGCATCAGATTTTAATCTCCACAGAAGATAAGAGATCAAACTTCTATTTGCTCAATGAGTTTTGTAAAGTTCTTCTTTGACAGACCAGTGGCTCAGCGGATCAGCTGGCCAGTCTGTCGTTCAGGTAGTTGGACGTCTTTGCGTCCTGCAGCATGGTTTTGGTGACGTGGTCCAGTTTCTGCTGGTAGGCCAGTCTGTAGCGGCTGTACACGTCCTCGCAGTGCGTCAGCAGGCGCTTCACGTGCACAGTGACGCTGCTGGGAGCGCCCTCCAGTCTGAAACCACAAAGACACACAACGTGAGCTGAGGTCAGAAGGTCGTCTCATGAAGGACCAGGTCGGCGTCTCACTTCTTGAAAATGTCCTCGAACAGGCTGGAGGTCAGCGGGCGGTGGCGTTTCAGCTCCTCCAGGTAAACGAAGTCTCCTTTCAGAATCACCTTCTGGAACAGAACCTCGGCCCAGTCGGGACTGACGCCGTACGCCTCCGACACCACAAACACCTGCCGCACAAAACACACAACTTCTGTTGGAGCTGCGGCTCCTTCCACATCGTGCACTTTACTTCTCAAGAGTCTTCTAACGGTCAGAAGACTCCACGCTGCGTCACCACATCACCACACTCACACAATGTGTTTTCTAAACATCAACAGACTGAAGGTTGTGAAAGTGTTTCAGTGAAGCAGGAACAGGAAGTGACCTGGTAGCATCGCGGCAGCTGGACGAGCGTGTTCAGCAGCACCGCAGGTCGCAGGTTGATGACACGTACGTCTGAGCCCTGGTTCAGGAAGTGGAGCTGAAGAGCGACTAGCTTAGCTGTGAGGACACAGCGAGTCGCCTGACGCACACACGAGTCCTAGAAACACACACACACACACACACACACACACACACACACACACACACAGTTAATAACTCTCTGTAGACATTTTACACCAGGGCCACGTTCCATTCAGCTGCTTCTGTTCTTTGAATCTTTTCCACTCATCCCCTCGTGTCTGACCTGATGTAGTCTCCAGGGTTTTCCTTGCCCCCCATCATGGTGTAGGTCTTCCCTGATCCGGTTTGTCCGTAGGCCAGAATGCAGACGTTATATCCGTCCACGCAGGACGTTATCACCGGCAGAGCTCCTGCAAACACCTCCTGCTGCAGACGAGAAGCAACGAGAAGAAGAAGATGAAGAAGACGATGGATGAAGGTAGAACAAGCTCCATCTGTGATGTTCTGATGACCGCGGGTTTGATACCTGCGAGCTGCTCTGAGAATAGACTTTGTCGAACTGGAACTTCTTCCTGCTTCCTTTCTGAACGACCACCACTTCCTGTTCGTCCGTTCTCTCCACGCAGGAGCTGGAGGCGGAGCTTCTCCTGCAGAGACAGAACACCCGGATGTTTCCCTGCAGCTCCAGAAGCTTGTTGTGAAGGCTCCTCCTCTCCCCTGCCTCCCTCCTGTAGAGCGACCGCAGCTCCTCCACCTCCCCGGCCGCCTCCTGCTCCACCTGGGCCAACTCCCCCTGTGGCGCCCTTCAGCTGCTCCAGCCGGTTCCTCATGTCGTCCATCGCCTGATGAACCGTGGAGCCGAGCTGCTTGTTGGAGATGTTGAGCTCACGCGTCACGCGGCTCAGCCGGAGGAGATGTTCTGGGTCCACAGCAGGTTGGGTGACTGGTCCGGTGGGGGGGACAGCAGGAGCGTGAGGGTTCAGGAGAGATCTGATCCTCTCTCGGGCCTCCTGCTGGCCGGCCTCCTGCTCAGCCAGGTTCTGGTTCAGGTGCTGGACCACGTCGCCCAGGTAGTGGACCTCTCTGGCCAGCTGTTCCTCTGGAAGAGATAGTCCACTTCCTTCTCTTTGGTCTGGAGCTGCAGCCTCAGACCCTCGAGGAGCCGGTCCCGCTCCAGCAGCGCCCTGCAGGACCAAAGATAACTCCTCTGAACTGAAGGGGACACGTGCATTCTGTAGCTTTAAGAACTTTCTACAACACAAAACATGGAATTTCTGCCACAAGAACAGATTCAACCAGTAAAACACTGAATGAAGCAGCTTCACGAGAGCTCAGCTGGATTCTCTGATCATTTAAGATCCTGACGTTGGTCCAAGGTCAAAGGTCAAAGGTCACTATGACCTGGTAAAACATTCAACATGGTGTCTCAGGTTGTCACTCACAGATGAACTGATCACAGGTCAAAGGTCACAGTGACGTCATGTGAGTCTAGAGACACAACCACAGTGAGATGTTTCTAGTTGAACTAAACCAGTTCCAGTGTGAATGGTCTTTGACCTGAAGGAGTTGAGGTCGGTGTAGTCCTGGTCTCCGCTGGGAGGCGCCTGCAGGAGGACTTCTCCGAGCATGGTGAGGTAGAAGGAGATGACCTCCTCAGGGTCGTAGTTACACTGTCGCAGCGCAGCAGTGATCTCCTGATCCACCGGGCCCGGCAGCACGGACTGAAACAGAAACACACACGTTCCCGTCGAGTTCACAGCGAAGACGAACAGAGCAGCGTCACAGTCGTCCTCACCGTGACCTGCTGGACCCGAGCTTTCAGGACGTCCACGTCCACCTCCCACTGCAGTAGCAGCAGCAACCAGACGCCAGAGGATCCCAGAACCTGCAGACGTTCAGACGCTCCTGGAGAACAACACGATGAAGAATAAGAAGAAGTTTGAAGGTCGGAGCTTTTAGGTGTGTCTGTGTGTGTGTGTGTGTGTGTGTGTGTGTGTGTGTTTGTGTGTTTAAACAAGATGGACGACAAGACCTTAAAAAGTGAAGCCAAAGAAGATCTGCACAGATCTGAGGAGAAATGTCGTCCATCTTTGTTCAAACCTGGAGCCTGTGAAGGACTTGAGGCTCCACAGAGACATCAGACCATACTGGGAGGATGAAGAGGAGGAGGAGGGACTGACCCACTGTGGCATGTGTCCTCCATCAGGGTCGT
Organism: Pleuronectes platessa; assembly: GCF_947347685.1. Lineage (NCBI taxonomy): Eukaryota > Metazoa > Chordata > Actinopteri > Pleuronectiformes > Pleuronectidae > Pleuronectes > Pleuronectes platessa. Next base: position 1,335,630 of record NC_070632.1, read on the forward strand.
GGTGATGATACTGCAGAACCAGAACCTTCACGATGACAGACCGACCCACCATCACCATGGTGGAGGCAAAGTACTGAGCTGAGACACCAGGAGAGAAGATCAGTGAGAAGCTTCAACTTCAAGGTGACGGAGGGATGAAGGACGTGAAGACAGATGAGACACTGACGGAGGTTCTCACCGATCAGAGGAACAGAGTCTGACGTCATGATCTCAGCCACGAGCAGCATGAAGAGCGTCAGAGAGCAACACGGTGACACCTGCACAGACGTGAACCAGTTAAACCAACCACTGGAGCTGGGATCCACCTGCGTGACCTTTGTGTGACCAACATTAGGACCTTGTGTGAGGGGGTGAAGAGGTCAGAGGTCAGAGGTTATTTACACAGAAAGGAACCAGATCAATAAAAACACCAGAACCAAGAAAAAGCTCATGAACTGAGACACACAAAGACACACAACCTGAGGATCTTTAAACACGTCACATTGTTGATGTGGTGATTTCAGTTTGGCTCCAGGATCCTGTTCAGTGCCGTGATTTCCTCTGAGCGTGAACGGGTTAATTAACGACTTCTGTTAATCGTGTAGAACGAGACAAATTCAAACCAGTCGGGAGCAGAGGGACACACCAGTAGATCACATGGAATCTTCTCTGTGCAGCTCAGATGGTTTGTAACTGGATAACTGTTCCCATTAGTCCTAAATATCATAAATCATATTGTTAAGCTGGTTTTCTGATAACTGTAATAAATCAATACTCCGGTTCAGAACTGATCCTTATTCAAAATGACTGTCAGCAAAATGGAGGTTTTAAAAATCACTATATTAACTGTGGGTTGTGATTTTGGTCTAAACGAGGTACGGGTGTGATTCTAGTTCTCTTCTGGGAAAACTTCAAAATGAAGCCGATTGTTTTTCACATGTTCTCTTGGCGTTTGGAGAAGGTGTCAGGATCAGGATCAGTTGATCTCAACACGGGAAGAAGCTGAAACTCAGGTTTCTAAACGAGTCTCAGGTTTAAAGCTCGACACACGGAGCTGCGTCCTCACCCAGCCAGATCTTCTCTCCGGAGTCGTTGGGCAGCAGGAAGACGAGGAGAGAGAGGGTGGAGATGAGGACCTCCTCCTCCTCATCACCAGGGTGAAGGTCACGTCAGGGTTCGGCTCCTTGCAGCAGTCGTAGAAACGCTCGTTCCTGAGGCCGGGAACCTCTGGAAGACAAACTCCACAGTCACAGTTTCTCATCACATCAGGTTTTCAAACTGTTGGTTAAACAGGAGCGAAGCCATCACACCTGAAATGAGTCAGAAGGTGTGAAACACGTCTCTCAGATGTTCCTGCTGCAGAAGAACTGAGGCTAATGAAGCTGCTCAGGTTTCATCAGCAGGACAATCATCTGTTTCTATAACGTGTCAGCCAGAGACAGATTAAATCCCCAGACAGGATAATAACCACAACCTATTATATCATTAATCCTCCCGTCTGTGACCTTTGACCTCTCACCTCTGTAATCCTGCTACAGTGAGTAGAATAAAACCAAATTTTAAATGTGTTTTTAAACATTTACTTGTCAGCGTGATGTAAATAATTAGTAAAGACCAGGACTGAACTGTTCATTAATCAGTATTAACTCATTAATTAATTAAAATGCAAACGCTGCCGTCGTCCTTCTGCTTAATCAGGATCAATTGATTATTGTTGTTTTCATGATCCTGATTCTCCAGGAAATGACATCACAGGAAGTAAAGTCCCAGCGTAGACACAGGAACATTCACAGCAGAGGTCAGAGGGTGAAGGTCTGCAGGAGCTTCAACAGCTCCAGGCTCCACCGTCCTGAACAGCTCCTCAGAGGAGAGGAGGCTGCTGCAGACGTTCATCATCTTTCACTGTGATATCCACGTTCTCACCTGTTTTTGTCCTCGTAGTGAACTTTACCTCATATTTCAACAACTTCACTCAGAGTGTTAGAAACCTTAAATTCCTTCAGTGTAAGTAAAGTGAAAACGTGTCCTGTTTGAAGAGCAGCACGGTGACTCTTACCCTCGAGGTCCCACTCTCTGTTGGAGATGTATCTGGTGACTCGGCCTCGATCATCTGCAGGTCCAGAGACCAGCCGCCGAACGTCCACCAGCCGAACTTCAGGTCGCTGCACGTCGAAGGGAAACCAGCACACGTCCATGTAGCTGCTGCTCCTAAAGATTCCTGAGAGAAAGACGGAGGTGGAGGAAGAGTCAGAAAGAAAAAGAGATGATATATATCAAATGTTCATGTTTGTCACAAATCTCAAAAGGATTCTTAATAAAAGGTTTTTACACAAAAAGACCAACATTAACTAAAAGTAGAAGATTTAACATATCAATCATCATACGTGTGTTGAGATCAGATCCAGGAACTGTTCATCACATCACAAACAGATGAAAACAGAACCTCTCTGCTGGAGGTGATAATTCAAGGTTCCACTTTATGATTGACAGATGCTGACGTCTTCTCCATGTTAAAAGTTATTTCCATTCTATTTAAAGTTCTTCTCTCTTCTCATCCAGTCCGGAGAACATATGTTTTTTCTTTCTTTCTTTCTCACTTTGCATTTTAAGTTCCACAGTTTCCACAGTGAAGTATTTTAAAGATGTTTCTTCTGTAAAACAGCAGAAAGCCATGTGGTCGCCCTCAATCCAATCAGTGAGCTCCATTAACTGCACCAGATCAAATCCAATCTGTTCCCAAACCAGCCAGAACCGGACTGAAGACAAGAGTTTAATGATCCTGAGGAGAAAACAGAGCAGAGAACTTCAGGTAGAAACAATGAACAGATAAACACATGGAGTTCTGTTCTATATGTTTTCAATATATTCAATGAAAGGGACATTTTATTTTAATATTCCGTTTAAAGTCACGCAGCACAAAGTGAAGACAAATCCTCCACGTTGAGTCAGAGAGGAGAACAACAGGAGGATTCAGATTTGTTCCACGTTGAAGAAAACGTTCATATAATGAGAATAAACCCCGGGAGGAGAAGTGGTTCTGTCTGGAGCTCTTCTCCTTCTGGACCGAAGATCTTTCACCATCTCATCTCAAACTGCTTCTACTAAACATAAATATCATCTTCATCTGAACTTCAGAGACTTTTCCCACAAATCCTCTCGAACCTGAAACCCGAGCAGAGGTTGAGGAATGTGCATCAACTGGATGTGATGGTGAATGAATGAAATCCACTGATAAATAATCCATAATAAATGTATTGATCTGCTGTCAGGCTGTTTATATTGAGACATATTGATCAGATGTAGAATTTCATTATGAGCACAAACTTTTCCTTATAAGTGGGTTAGGGTTTGTATGAAACGTCCTCGGGTCAGTTTTATATTAAATATGTAAAATGTATATTAAACAGTTTCCTCAGAGACTTAAAGATGCTCTGCTCTTCATCGACTCTTCTTCATTCTGTAAATGTCTCATTCACTTTTCTTCTGCTGGTTTCCATTATGTCAAACTGGTGATTTTGTTCTTGTACCTGCACCAAGGACGAGATGTTTCCACCAGTTTGTTTGAAGAGGAAAGAAAAGCTGAGTCATGATTCCAGTGAAGTCGGTGGAAGGATGTTTATTGAGCATTAAAGCAGAGACAAGTAGAAACAGAACTTTTCTCTCTGAGATGTTTTTCTTCTCGTTACATCTGGTTTGTCACAGAGGAAATGATCCATGTGTTTGACTCATAGACTGAATATAAAGGCTTTGACTGGGATGTGCTGCTGTTATACTGCAGCGCCACCTGTGGGTCAAAAGTAGAAAAGCCACCACCGCTCTGCACCTGATGCACAAATGAAAACGTCCCATTTTTAAGTCCAGAGTTTTGATCTTTTGTGTCAAAGACAAAACTCTGATTTTAAACTCAAAGTTATTTCAATGTGTTGAACTTTGTGTTGAACTAAATCCATTTGTGACGTGAATCCAGGAACTTTAAGATCATAAACAAACAAATACACAGAATGTGGTTCTACACACATGGAGACACACTGAGGGACAAAGGTGGACAATAATAAAGACAAACTTAAACACACTGGATGTGAGTCTTTATAGAAGGTTTATATATTCTGCTTGTGTTGTGTCATTTCAATAAACACATTCTTCATGTGAATAAACACAATCGGGGCAGGAAGGTTGCTGGTTTGAATCCGGTTCAGATGGGTCTTCCTGTGTGGAGTCTGCATGTTCTCCCCGTGTTTTCTCCAGGTGCTCCGGCTTCATCTCACAAACACATGCAGATTAGGGGTTGTGTAGATTGGAGACTACACACAAGCTGCTGCTGCTTCAGCCTCTGGATCCTCAGGACACAGCTCAGCCTCCGTCCACACACACTGTCCTCTTCACACTCAGCTCCACAAAGATCACCTCCCCCTCCACCTGTTGAGAGAAGAAGACATCAGTGTCACAGAGACTCACTTCATCAGCTGTGAGTCAGTGATGCAGCTCATCCAGTAGAAAGAGCAGCAGGGACTTCAGTCCTGTTCAGAGGTGGAGCAGCTTCCTCTCTGCTTCATGTTCACGTGTTGGAATGAACACGCTAAGAGCTCAGTGTGTGTCCTCTGCATGTCAAAGTGCAGAGTGGACACCTGAGAGGTGGATTTACTGCTGTTACAGGTGAAGCCATGTTTCACTGTGTGTTGATGAACATCTGCTTCTAACAAACTGGGACCAGAGGAGACAGATGGACCTCAGCAGAGGTTCTGCTCTGTATAAAGAGCTCCTGGTTACCATGTGATGAGGAGAGGCTTCAGTCCCACTGATCTCAGAGCTGTGACAAAGATCCACCTGATCAGTTCTTCACTGATGAAGTGAGAGGACAAACTGTCTCAGATCAGATGAAGACGACACCGTCTCTGTCCCTCGTGTGAGGCTGTCAGCTGTGGTCCAGCTTGTGTAAGTCACAGCGCCCCCTGGTGGCATCTGGTCAAAATATATTACGTGACCACGACATAATAATGTGTGAACGAGATAAATAACTCGAGGCCACGAGATCTGAATCTGTTGTTTACTAACAAGACGAGTGGAAGAGAAGAAGACACACACTGTCTCACTGTCTCTGAGGACACACACTGTCTCACTGACTCTGAGGACACACACTGTCTCACTGTCTCTGAGGACACACACTGTCTCTAAAGACAAACACTGTCTCACTGTCTCTGAGGACACACACTGTCTCTAAAGACACACACTGTCTCACTGTCTCTGAGGACACACACTGTCTCTAAAGACAAACACTGTCACACTGTCTCTGAGGACACACACTATCTCACTGTCTCTGAGGACACACACTGTCACACTGACTGTGAGGACACACACTGTCTTACTGTCCCTGAGGACACTCACTGTCTCTGAGGACACACACATGGACCTGTCTCCAGGAAGCTGAGGTCATCTGGTGTTTTGGGGACAGGATGAGTCTGGAGACATTGAGATGTTCTGGGTGAGTTAGAGATCAACTGAACCAACCAGACGTTGATTTAAACTTCCCTTATCCGTCCCTTTAAGGAGAGTGTGCACCACACAACAGTGTAGAGTCACTGTGATCAGTGGGCGGAGCTTCTATACGGGTTGATCTCCAACTTAACCTGGAGCAGGTTAGCTGTTCATCAGAAGTTACCATGGTGATTGACCTGGTTAAGAAGTGGACGAGCTTCGTAGAACTGAAAAAACTAAACCTGAAGTTAACCTGATAACCACAAATCCTGCTTGGTAGCACAGACCCTGGATCTGTGATACTGACTGTGTTTAGTAACATACTGATGAAAGCAGCGTGGACTGACTCCAACCATCTACTGACCTCAGAGTCTCCAGTCGACAGGTTGGACTCTGCTGTAGATCAAGCAGCTCCTTCACTCCTGAGACCTTCAGGTTGTTGTTCCTCAGATTCAGTTCTCTCACATGAGAGGGGTTTGACCTCAGAGCTGAAGCCAGAGAAGAACAGCTGATCTCTGACAGACTGCACCTCCTCAACCTGGATAAAGAATAAAACTTAACTGTAAATTAAACTGAGTTCATGTGTGAAAATAACAGACACATATTCATGTCAGCACAGACTCATAACATGGAAGACAAATATTAAATCAGACATGTTGGACTAAAAACGAGTCCTGATTCAGTACAAATAGATTATTTGGACCCGGTCTCTGTGCTGCAGATCAGTTTAGGAAATCCAGAACTAAACTCAGTGTTTTAACAAGTGGCTGAATATTTAAAATGTCACAGATTAATTAATGAATGGATTCAAGTTATGTATGAAGAGGAATTATGTTAAATTAGAATGAAATGAGACAAATTGTGTATAAATGCAGTTTTATAGATATGAGATCTACAAAAGTGAGTCAGTGAACTGACCTCAGAGTCTCCAGTCGACAGGTTGGACTCTGTAGAAAACCACACAGCTCCTTCACTCCTGAGTCCTTCAGGATGTTTCCACTCAGATCCAGTTCTCTCAGATGAGAGGGGTTTGACCTCAGAGCTGAAGCCAGAGAAGAACAGCTGATCTCTGTCAGACTGCACCTCTTCAACCTGGATAAAGAAATATAAATATTAGAATGTGTCCTCCTGTTGTTGTGGATCGTCATCATGTCAACACAGACTCTCAACATGCTGCTGACCTCAGTCCAGTCTGTGACCTGAAGATAAATATCAGATCAGACATGTTGGACCATTGTTTCATTCATCAGCTTCTTCTCTGTGTGTTGGTCACTGAGCAGGTTTGTGTTATTAAACACTGTTTAAAGTAGAGATGGCTCCTGATGTCACTTCCTGTTTGTTTCTATACTTATCAACTGTCCAACGTGTTTCAATAAGAATGAGTCTTATTTTGAAAACCTGAGGAGGACGAGTGCTCGGCCTCAGTCCACATGTTATTTACTGACACTTTCTTAGTGATCAGGAGCAGGTGAGTGCAGGTGAATGGAGTTGATGAGGTGGACGTGACTGACAGGCTGGGTGAGTGACAGATGACTGAGGGACAGTGAGCAGAGCAGAACTGAGACAATTTAAATAAATAATGACCCAATAAGAAAGAAAGTCTGAAAAGTGAAGAAGGATTTAAGGACCATAGAGTCTCCAGTCGACAGTTTGGACTCTCCAGTCCAGAACACAGCAGCTTCACTCCTGAATCCTGCAGGTTGTTGAAGCTCAGATCCAGTTCTCTCAGATGTGAGGGGTCTGACTTCAGAGCTGAGGCCACGACTTCACAGTGAGTCTCTGAGAGTTCACACCAATGGAGTCTGTAGTTAAAGAAAATATCAAATCTGTGAGAATTAAATCAGAAAACACAACATTCATACAAAACGTGATCATGTGACCCTCACCCTGGTAAATCCCCTCTTTGTTAAAAACTCCTCAAGAGAATCATTTCAGATTTGTTTCAAGCGTTCATTCAGACTAACAGAGGAACTCATTAGATTCAGGTGGTCAGAGGTCAAAGGTCAAGGTCACAGAACATGTTCATGGCCTCTTGAACATGATGTCTCAAGTCTGTCTTCAGGGGATTTCTTCACATTTTGACTCAAAGAGAAACTGATTAGATTTCAGTGGTCAAAGGTCAAAGGTCACAGTGACCTCATATTGTTGTGAAGTCAACATGTCAGGAACCTGGAGGGACGGACACTGCACTGGTTGGTGGTGGAGGACAAACACAGAGTGGGAACTCTGGTTTGACAAGAAAGAAGAATAAACTATATTTCCTGCTTCTTCAGTTTCAAGGAACCGTCAGTGATCGTCTCCTCACTCTGTGCTGTTTGATCATATAGACATAGATACAGATATCTATGTCTATACACACAGTATATACAATAACCTCCCTTGGACCCCACATGGTCGTATGTCTGAACCCTCAAACTCTAGCACAGTGATCACATTGGATTTCACTCTCCACATCTGATCTAGTTGTTCTCATATGTACATGAGAACAATGAGACTGTATATGTACATAATAATAATAATGACTTCATCACAAACACACACACACAGTCACACACACACACACACACACACACACACACAGACACAGACACACACACACACACACACACACACACACACACACACACACACACAGATACACACACACACACACTGATTGAACATGTTATTGATCATGTCTGGACTCACTGAGCCTTCCTGCAGTTCCTCACAGCTGGGATCAGTCTCCATCGACCCTGGTCTGATGTGTTGAACTTCTTCAGGTCCAACTCATCCAGAACCTCCTCTGACATCTGCAGCATGTAGGCCAGAGCTGAGCAGTGGATCTCAGAGAGTTTCTCCTCTGATCTGTTCTCTGACGTCAGGAACTGTTTCATCTGCTGATGAACTGAGTGGTCGTTCATCTCAGTCAGACAGTGGAAGATGTTGATGCTTCTGTCAGGAGAAATGTCATCACTCTTCATCTCATTCAGGTTGTTGATGACTCTCTGGATGATCTCTGTCTGACCCAGCAGGTCTCTTAAGACTCTCTGGTTGGACTCCAGACTGAGGCCGTGAAGGAAGCGAACAAACAGGTCCAGATGACCATTTGTACTAGTGAGGGATTTCTCCATGGTTCTCTTCAGGAGGTCATCCAGGGAGAAGGTACTGTCTGTGTTCCCATTTGTTCCCAAGAAGTTGTTGAGTTCTTCTGTGTTCCTCTCGGTGTAACAGTGGAACATGTAGACTGCAGCCAGAAACTCCTGAACGCTCAGATGAACAAAGCAGTAGACTGATTTCTGGAAGATCACACACTCTCTTCTGAAGATCTCAGTACAAACTCCTGAGTAGACCGAGGCCTCTGTGACATTAAGACCACACCGCTCCAGGTCTTCTTGGTAGAACATGATGTTTCCTTCCTCCAGATGTTTAAGTGCCAGCCTCCCCAGCTTCAGGAGAACATCTCTGTCAGTCCTCTTCTTACCGTACTTGTTGTTCTTCCTCTTTGTCTGAACCAGCAGGAAGTGTGAGTACAGGTCAGTCAGGGTCTTGGGCAGCTCTCCTCTCTGGTCTGTGGTCAACATGTGCTCCAGAACTGTAGCACTGATCCAGCAGAAGACTGGGATTTGACACATGATGTGGAGGCTCCTGGACGTCTTGATGTGTGAGATGATTCTGCTGCACAGCTCTTCATCACTGAACCTCCTCCTGAAGTACTCCTCCTTCTGGGCCTCAGTGAAGCCTCGTACTTCTGTGACCCTGTCAACACATGCAGGAGGGATCTGATTGGCCGCCGCAGGTCTGGAGGTTATCCAGACGAGAGCCGAGGGAAGCAGATTCCCCCGGATGAGGTTTGTCAGCAGCAGGTTGACTGATGACCTCTGTGTGACCTCAGACACAAGCTCCCTGTGGTTGAAGTCCAGAGAAGGTCTGCTTTCATCCAGGCCGTCAAAGATGAACAAAGGTTTACAGACAGCGAGCGTCTCTGCAGTGAGCTTCTGTAACGCTGGATGGAAAACATGGAGCAGCGTGAGAAGACTGTGCTGCTGGTCCTTCACCAGGTTCAGCTCCCTGAACGAAAGCACAGCCAGCAGACCCACATCCTGGTTCTCTGAACCCTCTGCCCAGTCCAGAGTGAACTTCTGCACCGAGAAGGTTTTTCCAACGCCAGCGACGCCGTTGGTCAGGACGACTCTGATGCTGCTCTGCTGGTCAGTGGAGGCTTTAAAGATGTCGTGGACCTTGATGGGAGTGTCCTGGAGGATCTTCATCTTGGAAGCCGTCTCAAGCTGCCTCACCTCATGTTGAGTATTAACCTCTTCACTCTGTCCCTCTGTGATGTGGAGCTCAGTATAGATCCTGTTGAGGAGGGTTCTACTTCCTGTTTCATCACTTCCTTCAGTCACATGTTCACATCTCCTCCTCACACTGAGCTTATGTTCATCTGAAACCTCCTGCAGACCACGATCTGCTGAAAGACAAGAAACAATGTGAGACACAGAGAATCTGAGAATCTGCTGATTGTTTTCATCAGATACAGAAAAACTACAGAAAATAAAAGCTTTTTAACTTTGTGCTTTTCTAACGATGTTAAATGTTGATGCTGTATGAAGGAACAAAATAAAACCACATGTGCTGTTGTCAGAAGTGAAGACATCAGCAGACACATGTACAGTGCTGCTCTGACCGGCTGTCTGACCTCCAGCTCCTGTTCTGGATCTTTGTCCACACTGGGGACAGGAGGAGTTTCCTGAAGAACCAGACTGGTCCCAGTATGAGGTGATGCACTGTCTGCAGAACCAGTGTCCACAGCTGGTGGAGACTGGATCCTTCAGGACGTCCTGACACGAAGCACAGCAGGACGACTGCTCCTCCTCAGAAACATGACTCCTCTTCCTCTCCCTGTGAAGACATGTCCTGATAACTCACATGTCACAGTCACAGGTTGTCATCACTTCTGTCAAGGAGGTTTTGTTTTCACCCAGTATGTTTGTGTGTTGGTTGGTTCGTTAGTGGGATATAAAAAAACAACAGATTACCAGTAAACTTGGTGGAAGGTTGTGGTCTGTGAACCAGATGGGGGGAGGGGGGGGGTTCCTCTTTCACAGACATGTTCAGAGGACTGATGTTTACCAGTGTGTGGAATTTGGTGCAGATCCAAATCAAAATGAGTCTCTAGTGGATTTCAAAGTGGTTTCATAAGGAGCGTGTTGGTTCTTGGTGGAGGTCTGAGCTCTTTGAGTGATTCTGAGAGATTAGTCACCAACTTCAATGAAGCTGTGTCCTAATGCAGGGGCCACACTAGAGGAAACTAGATCCTCTTCAGAGCAGGTCCCAGTAGAAACAGTCTCTTACTCTGTGTGTGAAGGTCCAGGTTCTTTACTGAAGTTTAGAGGCTCATCTTTGGACCAGTCACTCTTCAGAGACAGACAGCTGGACCCTGGAGACTCTGCTCTCAGTCTGTGGTCCTGACCTCTGCAAACACAAACATGTTTTTATTCAGAACACATCATTCACTGGTTCATTCTGTGAGGATTCAGTTTGGAGCTTCACATGTTTGTAGCAGGTCTCTTACTTTGTGGTTGAGGGTCCAGGTTCATTACTGAAGTTTAGAGGATGATCCATGGACCAGTCACTCTTCAGAGACAGACATCTGAACCCTGGAGACTCTGCTCTGTCCTCTTCCTCCTCATAAACACTCATCTTCAGTCTGAGAGGAAAAACACTGTGAGCTCAAACACACACAATGAAGCCAGGTAGTAAACTCAGTGTTTCTTTAACCTGAGACAGTTGAAGGTTTAATGTGTTGGACTCAGCCAATCACAGCGTCGAGTCAAACTGTTGATTGACTGACAGAAGTTCATCCTGAATCTTCTTCTCTCTAAAGTCCACGAGTAGAAAACTGACCCAGAGTCAGTGACAGTGAAATAATATGAATGAATAATACAAATGTAGCTGAACACTCACCAGCCTCAGACTTCACGTCTCCTCCGTCTGCTCCTTGAAGTGAGAACCAGTCTGAACACTTTCACTGGAGGCTCCTCCCCCTCTCTGCAGGTACTGGAAATCACATGACTCTGGGTGTGACTGTGTGTGTGTGTGTGTGTGCGTGCGTGCGTGCGTGCGTGCGTGCGTGTGTGTGTGTGTGTGTTTGCGTGTGACTGTGTGTGTGTGTGTGTGTGTGTGTGTTCACACTCACCTGCTCACTTTCCTTCCTTCTGCTCGTCAAGGTAAAAATGGAGTCTGACCTGTTGAACCAGTTCACTCTTGAAAATTAAATGAATACACTTGACTCTGGGTGTGACTGTGTCTGTGTGTGTGTGTGTGTGTGTGTGTGTGTGTGTGTGTATGTGTGTGTGTTTGTGTTGTGTTCACATGAAGCTAACCCTAACCCATGTTTCCTCCTGTGATTTGAAGGTTGTCATATTTGGTGTTGGAGCTGAATGTGTGACTCCATCTGCAGAACTCTGCCACGTCAGGTCACATTCATACATCGTCGTGAATAATAATTATTAGTCACATGTCAGAACTGATAAGATGCACATACCAGGTATTTACAAGCAAATCCACCCACTGTAATAAGTATGAGGTCTAGATCTCATCAGTGTAGATCAGCAATACATAAATACATGTAGAACAACTACAAGTTTACATGAGGCAGAGAGAGAGAGAGAGAGAGGTGGGAGAGAGAGAGAGAGAGGGGGGGGAAGAGAGAGAGAGAGAGAGAGAGAGAGAGAGAGAGAGAGAGAGAGAGAGAGAGAGAGAGAGAGAGAGCTATCGTAGTGATGTCCACATCTTCTCCAAACAGGACGATCGCTCTGATCCCAAGTTGATGAAGTTGACGGAGGACTTCCTGCTCGGCCTCGTTCAACCTGAACCGTTCACGTCTGGAGACGACGGGTCCACGAGTCAGTTTAATAAAAACCAAACAAACCAAATACAAGTGGACAGTGGACATGAAGCTGCTGGACGTCAAAGAACAGGTTCGATTCAGAGCCGTTTAAAAAGTCTCTTTAATTTACATGTTCACAGAAGTTTTCATGAAGGTTTTCTGTTGATTCTCAGCTTGTAACATTTCATCTTTTTAATATTAACTAACAGGGATGTTTCACTGAGAGCATCAGATTTTAATCTCCACAGAAGATAAGAGATCAAACTTCTATTTGCTCAATGAGTTTTGTAAAGTTCTTCTTTGACAGACCAGTGGCTCAGAGGATCAGCTGGCCAGTCTGTCGTTCAGGTAGTTGGACGTCTTTGCGTCCTGCAGCATGGTTTTGGTGACGTGGTCCAGTTTCTGCTGGTAGGCCAGTCTGTAGCGGCTGTACACGTCCTCGCAGTGCGTCAGCAGGCGCTTCACGTGCACAGTGACGCTGCTGGGAGCGCCCTCCAGTCTGAAACCACAAAGACACACAACGTGAGCTGAGGTCAGAAGGTCGTCTCATGAAGGACCAGGTCGGCGTCTCACTTCTTGAAAATGTCCTCGAACAGGCTGGAGGTCAGCGGGCGGTGGCGTTTCAGCTCCTCCAGGTAAACGAAGTCTCCTTTCAGAATCACCTTCTGGAACAGAACCTCGGCCCAGTCGGGACTGACGCCGTACGCCTCCGACACCACAAACACCTGCCGCACAAAACACACAACTTCTGTTGGAGCTGCGGCTCCTTCCACATCGTGCACTTTACTTCTCAAGAGTCTTCTAACGGTCAGAAGACTCCACGCTGCGTCACCACATCACCACACTCACACAATGTGTTTTCTAAACATCAACAGACTGAAGGTTGTGAAAGTGTTTCAGTGAAGCAGGAACAGGAAGTGACCTGGTAGCATCGCGGCAGCTGGACGAGCGTGTTCAGCAGCACCGCAGGTCGCAGGTTGATGACACGTACGTCTGAGCCCTGGTTCAGGAAGTGGAGCTGAAGAGCGACTAGCTTAGCTGTGAGGACACAGCGAGTCGCCTGACGCACACACGAGTCCTAGAAACACACACACACACACACACACACACACAGTTAATAACTCTCTTCAGTGAGTGTTACAGGAAGCTGGAGGAGCTCAGGTACCTTGGAGAAGCTCTCAGCTGCGTCCTTCAACAGACCCAACACTTTGACCAATGAGCTCTTCAGATCCGGCGTGACGACTGTTTGGAGACAAGTCGGTGAAACTCATGGTCACATGACACGAGGAGGAACCCTGACTCAGACGTTCACTGACGGTGAATCCTCACCCCACTCCTGAGACTCGATGATCTTCAGCTGCGTCCTGGCAGCCATCTCGTGGTTCTCTCCGATCTCCCTCCTCATGCTGAAGCACAGCGCCACCATGTTGTGCTTCTCGCTGTCTGCAGGGCCTTCTATCAGAAATCAACTATATCGTCACGTTATGTTTCTCTTGAGCACATGGAAATTACCTTCAGCTTCCACTTACTGTCACCTGAACCATACTGTTATTTCTGTATCTACAGTGTCTTTTAGGAAAACATATACTAGAGGGCAATGTATAAACATTAATACATCTTATTTATATAGAGCTTTTCAAGAAGTGCAAGTACTAAACTGAGGGAAAGCTAATACAAACAATATATATATATCTTATTTCCATGTGCCAGGACAGCCTCACACTTGGATGTAAACCAATTTTAAAACACATTTGCTTATACTGGAGATCTTTTAAATTAATGTCCCAGAAATGATTTCTGATGAAAACCCCCTGCCTTATTCATTGTAGTATTAATGTGTTTGAATAAGTCAGGCTGCCGATTACCAGCTACTGATTAAAGTCAAACAGTTATTGCTATACTCTGTGTTGATTTCTTTAATGTTAAGAATGTTTCTCATAAGACCTTATCAGATTGCATTGTGAAACATCTGGGTCACCTAAATTTAGTGTAAAGAAGAAGGTGAACTCTTGACTAATGACTAATTTTGCACTGAAACACAAACTTTATGTTACACATCTTAAACAATATGATATGGGAGCCACTTAGACAACCAGACCTGTGTGCTTTGCTGTGACTATAAATGACTGGAACCTCAGATAAAGAAAGTTATTTTCTGACTTCCATAACTGAGGCATTCTCTACAGAATGTAATGTGCCCATTCTACTTCAGATCCATTGGATCATTGTGTGTTTATGTTGCTTAAAGCAGAGCATTCACTGCTTTAATGTAATCAGCATCTTATCTGACAATATCATGGTGTAGAAGTGCAAGGAAATACCATTATGTTATGATCAATGTCATTTATTGTGCACAAACATTACATTAAGGCATCTGCTGGAAATGATATGATCAACAATTCTCATGCAAATAAGACTTTAAAAACTACACAAATAGTGTTTTGGAGAGGGGGGTTTCAGAGGGAGGGGGCAGCTCTGGAGAAAGGTCTGTCAATCCAGGTCTGCTGCTTGGTGTGATGGAGACATGAGGTTAGCATCAGGAGCGGAGGCTGCAGGAGGGACCGTGGAGCTGAGGCACACCTGTACTGCTTCTCTTGAGAAGAACTGAAGGACACAAACAAACCATAGTGTTAAATTATGAAGATGGTTCCCTCTGATTTTTTTTTAAAAACAATAAACGTCAGACAGGCCACTAAAAACTAAAAATGCTGAAGCTAACAGCTACCACACAGCAAGCTAATGCCTTCCTAAGGCTGCCAGGGAGTAGCATGAGTAGCATTGTAGCAAGAGAGTGTAGCTAATCACAGCCCTCACAGTTCTTCATCAGTGGAGAAGTACCTCGCCATGTTTTCATCTTCAGAGGAGTCATCCAAAGACTGTGCTGCTGTTCCAGAATATGTCAGGACCGCTGCAGCCTGCTGGGCTTGAACTCTGAGCACGCAGAGTAGGCCCTCACGTCCCCTCTCAGTAAATGACTCAGTACTGCCTGAGATTATATGATAAAAGACAAAAAAGTCTCAAATGTGCGTTTGTGTGTATGTATACATACACACATACAAGGCTTTCTTTTCTACAGAAATATTTTTCCTGAGTTGATGACTCTGCTTATTGCCATCTAGAATGTGAAACCAAATATATTTTTTGGTGTACCCATACAAGATGTCCAATGTAACACCAATAAAATCCAATCTACTACACTACGGTTTTAATGCCTCTGCAACAGCGAGTCGCCGGAGGCATAACTGCATGTTTTCGGATTGTCTAACTTTGTATTTGTCTTAAAGTAAAAAGGTCAAGGCCACACTGACCTCATCTTATGGTTTCAGTTGTCAAGAGACACAGTGTCATTTATATGAGAGAAGATATGTAGAAATATGTAGACGGACACTGCACTGGTTAGCGGAGTCATACAACGCAGTGCGGAAATTCTAGTGTAGTTTTTTTGTAATAAATGGGTTATCTATTTTTACAATCTACAAAAAGTTATCTATACATTTGGTCACAGAATGTTACACAAATAAATTGGCATTAAAGTTGGCATCTTGCTGTCTCACCAGTCTGACGATGCAGCTGAAGCGTCCATCAAGGGCGTTCTGCAGGTAATTTGGATTGTTTGTTTCTTGTGAAGAGGAGAATAACATGAATTCATACCAATATCAGTTTACAATCAAACCTTTTTGTGTTGACCTTGTTTAAACAGAGTCAAAGGACATTGTACAACAATGACACACATTTTCCCACAGTACCTGTCGTTCACTACTGAACTTCTGACACCCATTACTGGACTGTGTCTTCCTGTAGAGTGGTGATGTTCTCAACGTTCTTTTCACAGTCTGTCAAAACAAAATTAGAGTTACAAATGTTAATGCCCCACAACCCATTGCAGATACGGTTGTATTTGCACACCACATCGGATCAAAACAAAACTGCAGTCTGGGAAACAAGCAGTTTTGGTAGATATAAGGGAAATGCTAATATTTCTACATGAAAGATATTCAGTCCCTTAAGCAAAATAACAATGATGGCCGGCCGCAACCTCGATGCCTTCGTCTGCTTTGCTTACAGACTAGTTTGCGGAGTCTCGTGCTGCCGCCCACTGACCGATACATCGTCGCTCTTTTCTAAAACTAATGAAGGCAAATTCCCACATGTAGACAGAAATAATCAGTATAAATTAAAAGGTGTAAATATTGCTAACATTATGTTTGATGGGGGTCATCATTATACATAACAGAGGAAAACTTTGCACATGTATTCCTTAAATTTACTTGCCTTCCTGTGGAAAAAGTTGTTTTCCCAGTTAAACAATCACAGCAGGGAAGCATGATTGATCAAAATTCTTTCAGTGTGATATTAACTTGTATTTCAGCAAGTGTACTTTGGGGATTTAATAAAAATGTATAATAAATTTGGCAAATTATATAAAATGGTTTTTCTGGTATGTAACTTAAAAGTACCTCTTTAATGGTAGGATCATTTCTCTCCCTCATCTTCCTCGTGGTACGTGGATGATGGTAGTGGGCTCAACCCGGCTTCTCTTTCTCTCCAGGCTGCCCTTCCTGCTCTTCATCAAGCAAAACAAACCGTTCGGTCCAAGTTGTTGACGTTAATGAAACTCCTGTAGCTTCACTTTGATCCTCCTTGATTAAAAAACAGAACATAGCAATTGTTTTATAAAATGAATCGCAACTCCATAACATGGAAACATTATTGTCATAGTGCATACTATACATTAAACCAAATTGACCTGATATTGTGGAGTAATGGTAGACAAATACACTCCTTATTAATCTAAAGCATTCATAAATCAAATTCATGTTTATATTTATATTGTAGCGTCCCTCAATGATGAGCTAAGCGTCTTGAACTGGTTTCAACAACAATGTATTCACCTCCCAGGTAGCACAGGCTACCGTGGGCTGAAGCATGTGGCTAACAATGGCGTATTAGCTGATGAACAGCGTCCATAGTGTGGATTGACGGACTCTCTCCGCACTCGGACTGTAAACCTAGATCGTAACGATCTTTAAAAACAATAAACTACTTACCTGACAGAAGGAAGATGACATCGTGGTCTTCCAAGCGCGCCGTGTTTATGACGTAGCGCTTAGTTAAAGGACTGGTTGTTTACAAATAGGGTTTTTACGACAGCCACACGTCATGTCCGCTCGCGCACTTGGGCCGGTCGCGCACTCGGGCCGGCCTCGGTATAAACAGACTCGCATGATCCTTCTCATTAGAGATGTAATCTAGCCTCAAATATTACTATTATATAACATGAATAACATTCACGATCACTGAAGGACACCACGCAGGGACTGTGATTTAAACACCAAGCTGCGCCGTGGTGGCATGGCAACCGTCATAGCAACGATAAAAACATGCGTGATAACTATTAAAATATTTATCATAAGCACGAACTGGCTGAAGACTGTGGAAGCAAAGAGCACATTTCTCGCTAGAAATGGTGTCAGAATGTATTTTTATGCCCAAACTAAGTTACAAAATTATATTTTTATCTGAAAAAACAGGGAATCTCCGCCATGTTTTCCTCTCCGCAGACGGGAGCTTGAGAGTCACGTGACGTGAGAACACGCCAATGCAAAACAATGGGAGGACTAAATGTTACCATCTCACAATCTGAGAGGCCAGATTGTGAGATGGTAACGTCGTTCCAAGTGGACCAACGTTGCCATTGAACGTTTTCTGATGAGACTGGGTTGTCAGCCTGCGACAAGAAGAAACAGGAAGCTGATCCTGGATCAGTGCTGTCGCTCTTCAGCTGCTCCTGACAACTCCTCCAGAAACTGACCCGGGTCTCCAACCTCCTCCACGTTGTCTTGGACTTCTGGGAGTTCATTTCCTGAAGGAGCTGAGTCAGAGAGAGAAATGTGATGAAACAAACGTTATGTATCAGGGTTAACAGCCAGCCACCAGGGGGCGTACGAGCTGTCTTGGGTTCACTTTTGGGAGCTGACATGTCGTCCATCCTAATTTACAGTCTGTGGTTTAGAGCTGACGGTGGATCTGGAGTAAAAGTTCAAGAAATCTAAGAAGTATAAAGTCAAATCTAAATGTTTCTTGTCAATCATGATGATAAAAATACAAGATGTCTGTGAATTACGATGATGTCATCAGACCTGGCTGAGCAGCAGGTGGTGGACGGGCAGGTCGGCCAGCAGCGCCACCTTCCTGGCCTGAGTGTAGCGCCCCCTGGCCTGCAGAGCGTCCACAGCAGCCTGGAACTCCTCCTGCTGGACAGAGGGTGAACTGCACTGAAGCAGCCTGGGAGACAAGCTGACGTCTGAGCCCTGCAGCAACTGACTGAGCCGCGACAGCTTCCTGAAGTCTGGACCTACACACAGACACACACCAGAGACACAGACACACACCAGAGACACAAACACACACCAGAGACACAAACACACAACCAGGACAAAACAAATCCATTGAAACAGGGATGTGTTTCTAGACTACAGCAAAAAATTAAATTTACTGTGACGTGTCCTGAGTTAATCGACCAATCAGAGTTCAGAACTTCTCACCAGCTGGAGGAAACCACTTTGCTGAGGGGGGGGGGATTCACTGTGGATTCAAACGTCTCCTGATCTAAGACATTCGGACATGTTCTAAACTCTCACCGTTGGACTTGAGGAGCTTGTCCACGTCGGCCAGGAGCTGCAGCAGGCGGTGGAGGTCGTACTGGGAGGAGCAGCGCTGCAGCATCGTGAGGAGCAGCACCGAGGCCTGGCTCTCCACCCACTGCAGGGGGAGTCCACCAGGGGGCACCGGGCCACGGTTTCTCAGCTGCACCGGCAAAGGAAAAGCAACAGATAAAAGAGAAATAGTTCAGTGTCTGTTGTGAACGTGTGTGTTTGTAATGTTGTGTTCTCTCGTTATGTGTTGATGCTTTAGAATTCTTCTTCTGCATCAGTGAGTCGTCCTCGTTCTTTGTGTTCATCCTACCTGGTTGATCTGCATTGAAGCTGCATCCATGACCAAACTGATTCTGTGTCAGTGTTTTTGATCAAATAAAAATGATGATTTAAGCCTAAATGTATTCTGTGAATAACCCTGGTGATGAGCTGATGGTGTTGGTCTCCTCAGCTCGATGGTGGAACTCACAGTGATCAGCGTCCTCTGGAAATCCAGCAGCTTCACTTTGGCCTCGGAGACGTTCCTGTAGTCACAACACAGCTCGAACATCCTGAGCACCAGCACCAGGGGGCAGTCCTGAGAGAGGAACGTTAATGATCATTATCAGGTTCATTCGATCTAATAATCATCTGACAATCAAGATGAATAAGACTCAAGTAAGAAAGTTATGAAATCGGATAAAAGAATCTTCTTTTTCCATCAGAGCAGAACCAATGTTTCTCTGTGACTCTCGAGCGCAAGAATATATTAAAAATAATCAAGAAATAGATATTTTAAATAAATAAACTGTCAGTTATATTTATTGATCATCTCCAGGTCATCTCTGCTGAACCACATGGCCCGAGAACATTCCTTCAGCATCGGACTCCCGGACAACATCGTGTTCTGCAACGAGTTCCTGGACACGCTGCAGAACAAACTGGACAAGTAGGAATCAGACACGTTCCAATGGGTTTGATTATTGATTCATCATCTGTTCAATATCAGAAACTGATCACATCATGAATGACAGCTGATGCTCTGCAGATGTCAGGTCATTGTGTTAAGTTTAGAACAGATTTAATCAAGTGTTGTCTTCTTGTGTGTTAATGTTGTGTTGTGCTTCCTCTGCTCAGTCTGCAGTGTTTGTACTGTGAGAAGACGTTCAGAGATAAAACCACATTGAAAGATCACATGAGGAAGAAAGCTCATCGTCGCATCAACGCCAGCAACAGCGAGTACGACCGCTTCTACATCATCAACTACCTGGTGAATCAGTCTGAGGCTCAGAGTCCTCTTCCTCTGTTAAACTCACACTGTGGCACGTTGTCGTCTCTTTGTGTTGCTTCAATCAGACACATCTTCAATCAACACAAAGCTACAGACACATTCTCACTTGATTAGTGTCAGTTGTTATCTGTTGATCACAGCACCAGATACATTCTGATTGTTCCCTCTGGTGTCAGGAGCTGGGGAAGACGTGGGAGGAGGTGCAGAGCGAGGACGACCGCGAACTGGTCGACAACGATGATGACGAGTGAGTATCTTCATCAGGAGGCAGAGTTAGAACACGTAGAAAAGAAAGACGAGCAGATTCCGAGGAGGAGTGCGACACACTTCAGTCTGTGTCTGTGTCGTCCTCAGTGATTGGTCGGACTGGCAGGCTCACCCCCCGTCGGCTGTGTGTCTGTTCTGTGATGATCAGTCGGAGACGATGGAGCAGATCTACACACACATGAAGGTAAATCAGGAGGAGCTGAACCTGAACCACCTGCAGAACCAGAACCGCTCTGCTCCGAGTCCACTGACGTGTCCAGGACTTAAATATGTGTGAATATTATGAAGCAGGTTTGAATTCTGTTCACGACTTGATGTGTCGCACCTCAAAGGAAACTGAGACCTTGGTTTGTTTTGTTATCAGAATCTCAAATCCTCACCTCGGTCTTCATTTGATTTCCTGTTGTGTGATGAGCTTTACAACAACTGAAGCTTTGTGGGGTTTTGTTATTGTGTTGTTTGTTTCAGGACTCACACGACTTCGATCTTCACAAGCTGAGGACAGAACTCAGTGAGTGAAACATCAGCAACCTCCAGAACCTGCATCATCTGTGACATGAGATCTTTGTCTTCAGGCAGTTCAACAGATTACACAACTGTTTGTTCTTCTACACAAGAGAAGCAACAACAGTGTGTAGTCAGAAGAGAAGCAGGACACGAAACTCTTCAGTCCCTAAATCACAATGTGAAACCAAAACCAACCAGATCCACAGAAACTGAAGAGAAACACGTGAAGCTTCAGACTCGGATCAGAACTCGAGCCTTGATTCACAGATTCACAGACGATGCAGATTGAAATGCAGACGTTTGAATATTGATGAGACGCTCTGTGTTCACCTCTCGCTGTCTGCTCCTCTCAGACCTCAGGTTCTACCAGCAGGTCAAACTGGTGAACTTCATCCGGAGGCAGATCCACCAGAGCCGCTGCTACGGCTGCGAGGGGAAGTTCCTCTCCAGAGCCGACGTGCTGCGCCACATCGCGGCTGCAGGTCACGTGATGAAGCTGCCAGACGTGTCCACCTGGGACCAGCCGCAGTGCGTCCAACACCAGTTCATGTCTTCATGGTTCAGTTGTTTCCCAGTGGGGGGGGGGGGGGGGGGGTCACTGCTCCTTCATCCTTATGAACTCAGGAGTGAACGTCTCTGTGGTCCTTCTCTCCTCAGGTATTACTTCCCCACGTATGAGAACGACGCCCTCTTGTGTTCGTTATCTGACAGTGACGAGGCTGAAAGTGAGGAGACGAGTCACGGCGAGGACGTCCCGGTGATCGCAGAGGACGTGTCCAACCTCAGAGCCCTGAGACAGACCAGCGTCCTCAACCAGCTGCTGAAGAAGAGAAGCTAGGACGAGGGACAGACAGCGGAGTGAAGACGTCTTCCTCTTTTCTTCTGGACTCTTCTTCACTCGCACTTTGTGAAAAGACAAACTGACCCGACGCAGCCGGAACGTGAACTTCAACACTTTACTTCACACAAATGTTCATTCAGTCAATAAAGAGGATGATCGTCATCAGAAGAACTTTATTACTTTCAGTACAAATAATACTGGGACCAGTGGAACCAGTAAGTTTGTCTGTTTACAAACGAGAATTCAGAACCAAACTAAAAGAGATGAATATGATTCTGTGTAATAAACCGTGAGGTTGAAACCTGGTCCAGGGTCAGTTTGTCTTCTACTGGTTCTTCACTGGTGCAATGTTCCCGAGAGCAACCTGTCACACACACACACACACACACACACACACACACACACACACACACACACACACACACACACACACACACACACACACACACACACACACACTGTGGAGATGCTGAGGGATATTAGCACTTCATGAAATATGAGCTGGTAACAACCTGCACCTGTCACACGTCTTAAACATCAGTTAAATATAAAACCTTCTGATATCACCATCGTTTCATCTGTGGTAGAATGTGTCTGTGGTAGAACTTGTCTGTGGTAGAACTTGTCTGTGGTAGAATGTGTCTGTGGTAGAATGTGTCTGTGGTAGAACTTGTCTGTGGTAGAACTTGTCTGTGGTAGAATGTGTGTCTGTGGTAGAACTTGTCTGTGGTAGAACTTGTCTGTGGTAGAATGTGTCTGTGGTAGAACTTGTCTGTGGTAGAACTTGTCTGTGGTAGAACTTGTCTGTGGTAGAACGTGTCTGTGGTAGAACGTGTCTGTGGTAGAACGTGTCTGTGGTAGAACGTGTCTGTGGTAGAATGTGTCTGTGGTAGAATGTGTCTGTGGTAGAATGTGTCTGTGGTAGAATGTGTCTGTGGTAGAATGTGTCTGTGGTAGAATGTGTCTGTGGTAGAATGTGTCTGTGGTAGAATGTGTCTGTGGTAGAACTTGTCTGTGGTAGAACTTGTCTGTGGTAGAACTTGTCTGTGGTAGAACGTGTCTGTGGTAGAACGTGTCTGTGGTAGAACGTGTCTGTGGTAGAATGTGTCTGTGGTAGAATGTGTCTGTGGTAGAATGTGTCTGTGGTAGAACGTGTCTGTGGTAGAACTTGTCTGTGGTAGAACTTGTCTGTGGTAGAACTTGTCTGTGGTAGAACTTGTCTGTGGTAGAACGTGTCTGTGGTAGAATGTGTGTCTGTGGTAGAACTTGTCTGTGGTAGAATGTGTCTGTGGTAGAACTTGTCTGTGGTAGAACTTGTCTGTGGTAGAATGTGTCTGTGGTAGAATGTGTGTCTGTGGTAGAACTTGTCTGTGGTAGAATGTGTCTGTGGTAGAATGTGTGTCTGTGGTAGAATGTGTCTGTGGTAGAATGTGTCTGTGGTAGAACGTGTGTCTGTGGTAGAATGTGTCTGTGGTAGAATGTGTGTCTGTGGTAGAATGTGTCTGGTAGAATGTGTCTGTGGTAGAACTTGTCTGTTGTAGAATGTGTCTGTGGTAGAATGTGTGTCTGTGGTAGAACTTGTCTGTGGTAGAATGTTTCTGTGGTAGAATGTGTGTCTGTGGTAGAATGTGTCTGTGGTAGAATGTGTCTGTGGTAGAACGTGTGTCTGTGGTAGAATGTGTCTGTGGTAGAATGTGTGTCTGTGGTAGAATGTGTCTGGTAGAATGTGTCTGTGGTAGAACGTGTCTGTGGTAGAATGTGTCTGTGGTAGAACTTGTCTGTGGTAGAACGTGTCTGAGGTAGAACGTGTCTGTGGTAGAACGTGTCTGTGGTAGAACGTGTCTGTGGTAGAATGTGTCTGTGGTAGAATGTGTCTGTGGTAGAATGTGTCTGTGGTAGAACGTGTCTGTGGTAGAACGTGTCTGTGGTAGAACTTGTCTGTGGTAGAACTTGTCTGTGGTAGAACGTGTCTGTGGTAGAATGTGTGTCTGTGGTAGAACTTGTCTGTGGTAGAATGTGTCTGTGGTAGAACTTGTCTGTGGTAGAACTTGTCTGTGGTAGAATGTGTCTGTGGTAGAATGTGTGTCTGTGGTAGAATGTGTCTGTGGTAGAATGTGTCTGTGGTAGAACGTGTGTCTGTGGTAGAATGTGTCTGTGGTAGAATGTGTGTCTGTGGTAGAATGTGTCTGTGGTAGAATGTGTCTGTGGTAGAACGTGTGTCTGTGGTAGAATGTGTCTGTGGTAGAATGTGTCTGTGGTAGAATGTGTGTCTGTGGTAGAATGTGTGTCTGTGGTAGAATGTGTCTGTGGTAGAATGTGTCTGTGGTAGAACGTGTGTCTGTGGTAGAATGTGTCTGTGGTAGAATGTGTCTGTGGTAGAATGTGTGTCTGTGGTAGAATGTGTCTGTGGTAGAATGTGTCTGTGGTAGAATGTGTGTCTGTGGTAGAATGTGTCTGGTAGAATGTGTCTGTGGTAGAACTTGTCTGTTGTAGAATGTGTCTGTGGTAGAATGTGTGTCTGTGGTAGAACTTGTCTGTGGTAGAATGTTTCTGTGGTAGAATGTGTGTCTGTGGTAGAATGTGTCTGTGGTAGAATGTGTCTGTGGTAGAACGTGTGTCTGTGGTAGAATGTGTCTGTGGTAGAATGTGTGTCTGTGGTAGAATGTGTCTGGTAGAATGTGTCTGTGGTAGAACTTGTCTGTGGTAGAATGTGTCTGTGGTAGAACTTGTCTGTGGTAGAACTTGTCTGTGGTAGAACGTGTCTGAGGTAGAACGTGTCTGTGGTAGAACGTGTCTGTGGTAGAACGTGTCTGTGGTAGAATGTGTCTGTGGTAGAATGTGTCTGTGGTAGAATGTGTCTGTGGTAGAACGTGTCTGTGGTAGAACGTGTCTGTGGTAGAACTTGTCTGTGGTAGAACTTGTCTGTGGTAGAACGTGTCTGTGGTAGAATGTGTGTCTGTGGTAGAACTTGTCTGTGGTAGAATGTGTCTGTGGTAGAACTTGTCTGTGGTAGAACTTGTCTGTGGTAGAATGTGTCTGTGGTAGAATGTGTGTCTGTGGTAGAATGTGTCTGTGGTAGAATGTGTCTGTGGTAGAACGTGTGTCTGTGGTAGAATGTGTCTGTGGTAGAATGTGTGTCTGTGGTAGAATGTGTCTGGTAGAATGTGTCTGTGGTAGAACTTGTCTGTTGTAGAATGTGTCTGTGGTAGAATGTGTGTCTGTGGTAGAACTTGTCTGTGGTAGAATGTGTCTGTGGTAGAATGTGTCTGTGGTAGAACTTGTCTGTGGTAGAACTTGTCTGTGGTAGAATGTGTGTCTGTGGTAGAACTTGTCTGTGGTAGAACTTGTCTGTGGTAGAATGTGTCTGTGGTAGAACTTGTCTGTGGTAGAACTTGTCTGTGGTAGAACTTGTCTGTGGTAGAACGTGTCTGTGGTAGAACGTGTCTGTGGTAGAACGTGTCTGTGGTAGAACGTGTCTGTGGTAGAATGTGTCTGTGGTAGAATGTGTCTGTGGTAGAATGTGTCTGTGGTAGAATGTGTCTGTGGTAGAATGTGTCTGTGGTAGAATGTGTCTGTGGTAGAATGTGTCTGTGGTAGAACTTGTCTGTGGTAGAACTTGTCTGTGGTAGAACTTGTCTGTGGTAGAACGTGTCTGTGGTAGAACGTGTCTGTGGTAGAACGTGTCTGTGGTAGAATGTGTCTGTGGTAGAATGTGTCTGTGGTAGAATGTGTCTGTGGTAGAACGTGTCTGTGGTAGAACTTGTCTGTGGTAGAACTTGTCTGTGGTAGAACTTGTCTGTGGTAGAACTTGTCTGTGGTAGAACGTGTCTGTGGTAGAATGTGTGTCTGTGGTAGAACTTGTCTGTGGTAGAATGTGTCTGTGGTAGAACTTGTCTGTGGTAGAACTTGTCTGTGGTAGAATGTGTCTGTGGTAGAATGTGTGTCTGTGGTAGAACTTGTCTGTGGTAGAATGTGTCTGTGGTAGAATGTGTGTCTGTGGTAGAATGTGTCTGTGGTAGAATGTGTCTGTGGTAGAACGTGTGTCTGTGGTAGAATGTGTCTGTGGTAGAATGTGTGTCTGTGGTAGAATGTGTCTGGTAGAATGTGTCTGTGGTAGAACTTGTCTGTTGTAGAATGTGTCTGTGGTAGAATGTGTGTCTGTGGTAGAACTTGTCTGTGGTAGAATGTTTCTGTGGTAGAATGTGTGTCTGTGGTAGAATGTGTCTGTGGTAGAATGTGTCTGTGGTAGAACGTGTGTCTGTGGTAGAATGTGTCTGTGGTAGAATGTGTGTCTGTGGTAGAATGTGTCTGGTAGAATGTGTCTGTGGTAGAACGTGTCTGTGGTAGAATGTGTCTGTGGTAGAACTTGTCTGTGGTAGAACGTGTCTGAGGTAGAACGTGTCTGTGGTAGAACGTGTCTGTGGTAGAACGTGTCTGTGGTAGAATGTGTCTGTGGTAGAATGTGTCTGTGGTAGAATGTGTCTGTGGTAGAACGTGTCTGTGGTAGAACGTGTCTGTGGTAGAACTTGTCTGTGGTAGAACTTGTCTGTGGTAGAACGTGTCTGTGGTAGAATGTGTGTCTGTGGTAGAACTTGTCTGTGGTAGAATGTGTCTGTGGTAGAACTTGTCTGTGGTAGAACTTGTCTGTGGTAGAATGTGTCTGTGGTAGAATGTGTGTCTGTGGTAGAATGTGTCTGTGGTAGAATGTGTCTGTGGTAGAACGTGTGTCTGTGGTAGAATGTGTCTGTGGTAGAATGTGTGTCTGTGGTAGAATGTGTCTGTGGTAGAATGTGTCTGTGGTAGAACGTGTGTCTGTGGTAGAATGTGTCTGTGGTAGAATGTGTGTCTGTGGTAGAATGTGTCTGGTAGAATGTGTCTGTGGTAGAACTTGTCTGTTGTAGAATGTGTCTGTGGTAGAATGTGTGTCTGTGGTAGAACTTGTCTGTGGTAGAATGTTTCTGTGGTAGAATGTGTGTCTGTGGTAGAATGTGTCTGTGGTAGAATGTGTCTGTGGTAGAACGTGTGTCTGTGGTAGAATGTGTCTGTGGTAGAATGTGTGTCTGTGGTAGAATGTGTCTGGTAGAATGTGTCTGTGGTAGAACTTGTCTGTGGTAGAATGTGTCTGTGGTAGAACTTGTCTGTGGTAGAACTTGTCTGTGGTAGAACGTGTCTGAGGTAGAACGTGTCTGTGGTAGAACGTGTCTGTGGTAGAACGTGTCTGTGGTAGAATGTGTCTGTGGTAGAATGTGTCTGTGGTAGAATGTGTCTGTGGTAGAACGTGTCTGTGGTAGAACGTGTCTGTGGTAGAACTTGTCTGTGGTAGAACTTGTCTGTGGTAGAACGTGTCTGTGGTAGAATGTGTGTCTGTGGTAGAACTTGTCTGTGGTAGAATGTGTCTGTGGTAGAACTTGTCTGTGGTAGAACTTGTCTGTGGTAGAATGTGTCTGTGGTAGAATGTGTGTCTGTGGTAGAATGTGTCTGTGGTAGAATGTGTCTGTGGTAGAACGTGTGTCTGTGGTAGAATGTGTCTGTGGTAGAATGTGTGTCTGTGGTAGAATGTGTCTGGTAGAATGTGTCTGTGGTAGAACTTGTCTGTTGTAGAATGTGTCTGTGGTAGAATGTGTGTCTGTGGTAGAACTTGTCTGTGGTAGAATGTGTCTGTGGTAGAATGTGTCTGTGGTAGAACTTGTCTGTGGTAGAACTTGTCTGTGGTAGAATGTGTGTCTGTGGTAGAACTTGTCTGTGGTAGAACTTGTCTGTGGTAGAATGTGTCTGTGGTAGAATGTGTCTGTGGTAGAACTTGTCTGTGGTAGAACTTGTCTGTGGTAGAACTTGTCTGTGGTAGAACGTGTCTGTGGTAGAACGTGTCTGTGGTAGAACGTGTCTGTGGTAGAACGTGTCTGTGGTAGAATGTGTCTGTGGTAGAATGTGTCTGTGGTAGAATGTGTCTGTGGTAGAATGTGTCTGTGGTAGAATGTGTCTGTGGTAGAATGTGTCTGTGGTAGAATGTGTCTGTGGTAGAACTTGTCTGTGGTAGAACTTGTCTGTGGTAGAACTTGTCTGTGGTAGAACGTGTCTGTGGTAGAACGTGTCTGTGGTAGAACGTGTCTGTGGTAGAACGTGTCTGTGGTAGAATGTGTCTGTGGTAGAATGTGTCTGTGGTAGAATGTGTCTGTGGTAGAATGTGTCTGTGGTAGAACGTGTCTGTGGTAGAACGTGTCTGTGGTAGAACTTGTCTGTGGTAGAACTTGTCTGTGGTAGAACTTGTCTGTGGTAGAACTTGTCTGTGGTAGAACGTGTCTGTGGTAGAATGTGTGTCTGTGGTTGAACTTGTCTGTGGTAGAATGTGTCTGTGGTAGAACTTGTCTGTGGTAGAACTTGTCTGTGGTAGAATGTGTCTGTGGTAGAATGTGTGTCTGTGGTAGAACTTGTCTGTGGTAGAATGTGTCTGTGGTAGAATGTGTGTCTGTGGTAGAACTTGTCTGTGGTAGAATGTTTCTGTGGTAGAATGTGTGTCTGTGGTAGAATGTGTCTGTGGTAGAATGTGTCTGTGGTAGAACGTGTGTCTGTGGTAGAATGTGTCTGTGGTAGAATGTGTGTCTGTGGTAGAATGTGTCTGGTAGAATGTGTCTGTGGTAGAACTTGTCTGTGGTAGAATGTGTCTGTGGTAGAACTTGTCTGTGGTAGAACTTGTCTGTGGTAGAACGTGTCTGAGGTAGAACGTGTCTGTGGTAGAACGTGTCTGTGGTAGAACGTGTCTGTGGTAGAATGTGTCTGTGGTAGAATGTGTCTGTGGTAGAATGTGTCTGTGGTAGAACGTGTCTGTGGTAGAACGTGTCTGTGGTAGAACTTGTCTGTGGTAGAACTTGTCTGTGGTAGAACGTGTCTGTGGTAGAATGTGTGTCTGTGGTAGAACTTGTCTGTGGTAGAATGTGTCTGTGGTAGAACTTGTCTGTGGTAGAACTTGTCTGTGGTAGAATGTGTCTGTGGTAGAATGTGTGTCTGTGGTAGAATGTGTCTGTGGTAGAATGTGTCTGTGGTAGAACGTGTGTCTGTGGTAGAATGTGTCTGTGGTAGAATGTGTGTCTGTGGTAGAATGTGTCTGGTAGAATGTGTCTGTGGTAGAACTTGTCTGTTGTAGAATGTGTCTGTGGTAGAATGTGTGTCTGTGGTAGAACTTGTCTGTGGTAGAATGTGTCTGTGGTAGAATGTGTCTGTGGTAGAACTTGTCTGTGGTAGAACTTGTCTGTGGTAGAATGTGTGTCTGTGGTAGAACTTGTCTGTGGTAGAACTTGTCTGTGGTAGAATGTGTCTGTGGTAGAATGTGTCTGTGGTAGAACTTGTCTGTGGTAGAACTTGTCTGTGGTAGAACTTGTCTGTGGTAGAACGTGTCTGTGGTAGAACGTGTCTGTGGTAGAACGTGTCTGTGGTAGAACGTGTCTGTGGTAGAATGTGTCTGTGGTAGAATGTGTCTGTGGTAGAATGTGTCTGTGGTAGAATGTGTCTGTGGTAGAATGTGTCTGTGGTAGAATGTGTCTGTGGTAGAATGTGTCTGTGGTAGAATGTGTCTGTGGTAGAACTTGTCTGTGGTAGAACTTGTCTGTGGTAGAACTTGTCTGTGGTAGAACGTGTCTGTGGTAGAACGTGTCTGTGGTAGAACGTGTCTGTGGTAGAACGTGTCTGTGGTAGAATGTGTCTGTGGTAGAATGTGTCTGTGGTAGAATGTGTCTGTGGTAGAATGTGTCTGTGGTAGAACGTGTCTGTGGTAGAACGTGTCTGTGGTAGAACTTGTCTGTGGTAGAACTTGTCTGTGGTAGAACTTGTCTGTGGTAGAACTTGTCTGTGGTAGAACGTGTCTGTGGTAGAATGTGTGTCTGTGGTTGAACTTGTCTGTGGTAGAATGTGTCTGTGGTAGAACTTGTCTGTGGTAGAACTTGTCTGTGGTAGAATGTGTCTGTGGTAGAATGTGTGTCTGTGGTAGAACTTGTCTGTGGTAGAATGTGTCTGTGGTAGAATGTGTGTCTGTGGTAGAATGTGTCTGTGGTAGAATGTGTCTGTGGTAGAACGTGTGTCTGTGGTAGAATGTGTCTGTGGTAGAATGTGTGTCTGTGGTAGAATGTGTCTGGTAGAATGTGTCTGTGGTAGAACTTGTCTGTTGTAGAATGTGTCTGTGGTAGAATGTGTGTCTGTGGTAGAACTTGTCTGTGGTAGAATGTTTCTGTGGTAGAATGTGTGTCTGTGGTAGAATGTGTCTGTGGTAGAATGTGTCTGTGGTAGAACGTGTGTCTGTGGTAGAATGTGTCTGTGGTAGAATGTGTGTCTGTGGTAGAATGTGTCTGGTAGAATGTGTCTGTGGTAGAACTTGTCTGTGGTAGAATGTGTCTGTGGTAGAACTTGTCTGTGGTAGAACTTGTCTGTGGTAGAACGTGTCTGAGGTAGAACGTGTCTGTGGTAGAACGTGTCTGTGGTAGAACTTGTCTGTGGTAGAACGTGTCTGTGGTAGAATGTGTGTCTGTGGTAGAACTTGTCTGTGGTAGAATGTGTCTGTGGTAGAACTTGTCTGTGGTAGAACTTGTCTGTGGTAGAATGTGTCTGTGGTAGAATGTGTGTCTGTGGTAGAATGTGTCTGTGGTAGAATGTGTCTGTGGTAGAACGTGTGTCTGTGGTAGAATGTGTCTGTGGTAGAATGTGTGTCTGTGGTAGAATGTGTCTGGTAGAATGTGTCTGTGGTAGAACTTGTCTGTTGTAGAATGTGTCTGTGGTAGAATGTGTGTCTGTGGTAGAACTTGTCTGTGGTAGAATGTGTCTGTGGTAGAATGTGTGTCTGTGGTAGAATGTGTCTGTGGTAGAATGTGTCTGTGGTAGAACGTGTGTCTGTGGTAGAATGTGTCTGTGGTAGAATGTGTGTCTGTGGTAGAATGTGTCTGGTAGAATGTGTCTGTGGTAGAACTTGTCTGTGGTAGAATGTGTCTGTGGTAGAACTTGTCTGTGGTAGAACTTGTCTGTGGTAGAACGTGTCTGTGGTAGAACGTGTCTGTGGTAGAATGTGTCTGTGGTAGAATGTGTCTGTGGTAGAATGTGTCTGTGGTAGAATGTGTCTGTGGTAGAACGTGTCTGTGGTAGAACGTGTCTGTGCAAGAACTTGTCTGTGGTAGAACTTGTCTGTGGTAGAACGTGTCTGTGGTAGAATGTGTGTCTGTGGTAGAACTTGTCTGTGGTAGAATGTGTCTGTGGTAGAACTTGTCTGTGGTAGAACTTGTCTGTGGTAGAATGTGTCTGTGGTAGAATTTGTGTCTGTGGTAGAACTTGTCTGTGGTAGAATGTGTCTGTGGTAGAATGTGTGTCTGTGGTAGAATGTGTCTGTGGTAGAATGTGTCTGTGGTAGAACGTGTGTCTGTGGTAGAATGTGTCTGTGGTAGAATGTGTGTCTGTGGTAGAATGTGTCTGGTAGAATGTGTCTGTGGTAGAACTTGTCTGTTGTAGAATGTGTCTGTGGTAGAATGTGTGTCTGTGGTAGAACTTGTCTGTGGTAGAATGTGTCTGTGGTAGAATGTGTGTCTGTGGTAGAATGTGTCTGTGGTAGAATGTGTCTGTGGTAGAACGTGTGTCTGTGGTAGAATGTGTCTGTGGTAGAATGTGTGTCTGTGGTAGAATGTGTCTGGTAGAATGTGTCTGTGGTAGAACTTGTCTGTGGTAGAATGTGTCTGTGGTAGAACTTGTCTGTGGTAGAACTTGTCTGTGGTAGAACGTGTCTGTGGTAGAATGTGTCTGTGGTAGATCGTGTCTGTACCTTGGCGTCCCCTCTGAGGCCGGGCTGCAGGAGGTGGGGGAGCTTGGAGTTCCTGAACGGGACGTGGAGGATGTTGCTCTTCAGAGCTCTGAACACCTGAGGGACAAATAACAAGATGTTCATGCTCCTCAGGGACGACAGAGGACATCAGACATGTGGACAGGAGGAGGTGAGGAGGACTCTACTTCTTCACACTAAGTATTGATTTGATTTCCAGCATCAGACCAGTGAGGTCCCAGTGTGTGGCTCTACCTGTCCCAGTGCCATCAGAGACTTATTGATGGCGGCTGCCTCCACCAGCCTCTGACCCTCAGGGTCAGTGTGCCGTCAGACCCGAGACCTGGTCTGAACCTTCCACCTCCAGCGCCACCACCAGGTGAGAGCGAGAACTGAAGAGGAGGAAGAGTGACAACAGATCAAACTTGTGATTCCATGTTGGTGCAAAGTGGATCTGCAGAACCTCTGAGTGTTCATCTTGGTGGAGGAGATCTTCCTGATCTTCTCTCCCGTCTCCATGAAGCTGAGGATGTCCTCCTCAGTCCGGACCCGGATCTGCGTGAGTCCCGGGACCGACTCCGACTTCCCTCGGACTCGAATGTCCAGAGCGGCGCCGTCGCTTTGGGTCAAAAGGTCGTTCAAGGTGTCGTTGTAAATCTCCAGCATGGAAATCTGAAAAAGACAAGAGTTTAATGATCCGTGAGGAGAAAACAGAGCAAAGAACTTCAGGTAGAAACACTGAACAGATAAACACATGGAGTTCTGTTCTATATATTTTCAATATATTCAATGAAAGGGACATTTTGTTTTAATATTCCATTTAAAGTCACGCAGCACAAAGTGAAGACAAATCCTCCACGTTGAGTCAGAGAGGAGAACAACAGGAGGATTTAGATTTGTTCCACGTTGAAGAAAACGTTCATATAATGAGAATAAACCCCGGGAGGAGAAGTGGTTCTGTCTGGAGCTCTTCTCCTTCTGGACCGAAGATCTTTCACCATCTCATCTCAAACTGCTTCTACTAAACATAAATATCATCTTCATCTGAACTTCAGAGACTTTTCCCACAAATCCTCTCGAACCTGAAACCAGAGCAGAGGTTGAGGAATGTGCATCAACTGGATGTGATGGTGAATGAATGAAATCCACTGATAAATAATCCATAATAAATGTATTGATCTGCTGTCAGGCTGTTTATCTCATCTCATCTCATCGTCATCCGCTTATCCGGGGTCGGGTCGCGGGGGGAGCAGCTCAAGCAGGGGGCCCCAGACTTCCCTTTCCCGGGCCACATTGACCAGCTCTGACGGGGGGATCCCGAGGCGTTCCCAGGCCAGTGTTGAGATATAATCTCTCCACCTAGTCCTGGGTCTTCCCCGAGGTCTCCTCCCCACTGGACGTGCCTGAAACACCTCCCAAGGGAGGCGCCCAGTGGGCATCCTTACCAGATGCCCGAACCACCTCAGCTGACTCCTTTCTAAGTAAAGGAGCAGCGGCTCTAATCCGAGTCCCTCACGGATGACTGAGCTTCTCACCCTATCTCTAAGGGAGACGCCAGCCACCCTTCTGAGAAAACTCATCTCGGCCGCTTGTACCCGCGATCTCGTCCTTTCGGTCATCACCCAGCCCTCATGACCATAGGTGAGGATAGGAACGAAGATCGACCGGTAGATCGAGAGCTTTGCCTTGCGGCTCAGCTCTCTTTTCGTTACAACGGTGCGGTAAAGCGAACACAATACCGCCCCCGCTGCTCCGATTCTCCGGCCAATCTCACGCTCCATAGTACCCTCACTCGCGAACAAGACCCCGAGGTACTTGAACTCCTTCACTTGGGCTAAGGACTCATTTCCTACCCGGAGTAAGCAATCCATCGGTTTCCTGCTAAGAGTCATGGCCTCAGATTTAGCGGTGCTGATCCTCATCCCAGCCGCTTCACACTCGGCCGCCAGCCGATCCAGTGAGTGCTGAAGGTCAAAAGCCGATGATCCAATGAGGACCACATCATCCGCAAAAAGCAGTGACGAGATCCTCAGACCACCGAACTGCAACCCCTCCCCACCACGACTACGCCTCGATATCCTGTCCATGTATATCACAAACAGGATTGGTGACAAGGCGCAGCCCTGGCGGAGACCAGCACCCACTGAGAACGAAACTGACTGGCTGCCGAGGACCCGAACACAGCTCTCGCTTTGGGAGTACAGGGATTGGATGGCCCTGAGGAGAGACCCCCTTACCCCATACTCCCGCAGCACCTCCCACAGTTTCTCCCGGGGGACCCGGTCATACGCCTTCTCCAGATCCACAAAACACAAGTGGACCGGATGGGCATACTCCCAGGCCCCCTCCAGGATCCTTGCGAGAGTGAAGAGCTGGTCCGTAGTTCCACGTCCGGGGCGAAAACCGCATTGTTCCTCTTCAATCTGAGGTTCGACGATCGGCCGAACCCTCCTTTCCAGCACCTTGGAGTACACTTTACCAGGGAGGCTGAGAAGTGTGATACCCCGATAATTGGTACACACTCTCTGGTCCCCCTTTTTGAACAGGGGAACCACCACCCCGGTTTGCCACTCCTTTGGCACTGTACCCGACTCCCACGCGATGTTGAATAGGCGTGTCAACCATGACAGCCCCTCAACACCCAGAGCCTTTAGCATTTCTGGCTGGATCTCATCAATCCCTGGGGCTTTGCCACTGCGGAGATGTTTGACTACCTCAGTGACCTCCACCAGGGAAATTGACGACGAAACACCATCAACCTCGAGCTCTGCCTCCAACATAGAGGGCGTGTTATTCGGATTCAGGAGTTCCTCAAAGTGTTCCTTCCAACGTCCGACGACCTCCTCAGTTGAGGTCAACAGAGTCCCATCCTTACTGTACACAGCTTGGATGGTTCCCCGTTTCCCCCTCCTGAGGTGCCGGATAGTCTTCCAGAAACACTTTGGTGCCGACCGAAAGTCCTTCTCCATGACCTCTCCGAACTTCTCCCACACCCGCTGCTTAGCCTCCGACACGGCAGCAGCTGCAGCCCTTCGGGCCTGTCGGTACCCTGCAACCGAGTCAGGAGTCCTCCAGGATATCATATCCCGGAAGGCCTCCTTCTTCAATCGGACGGCTTCCCTGACCACCGGTGTCCACCACGGTGTCCGAGGGTTACCGCCCCTTGAGGAACCTAAGACCCTGAGGCCACAGCTAGCCGCCGCAGCTTCAGCAATGGAGGCTTTGAACACCGCCCACTCCGGCTCAATGTCCCCAACCTCCACAGGAATGCCAGAAAAACTCCGCCGGAGGTGTGAGTTGAAGATACCTAGGACGGGGGCCTCCTCCAGACGTTCCCAGTTCACCCGCACTACTCGTTTGGGCTTACCAGGTCTATCCGGAAATTTCCCCCATTCCCTGATCCAACTCACAACCAGATGGTGGTCGGTTGACAGTTCCGCCCCTCTCTTTACCCGAGTGTCCAAAACATGCGGCCTCAGATCAGATGACACGATCACAAAATCGATCATTGATCTTCGGCCTAGGGTACTCTGGTACCAGGTACACTTATGAGCACCCTTATGTTCGAACATGGTGTTTGTTATGGATAATCCATGACTAGCACAGAAGTCCAATAACAAACGACCGCTCGGGTTCAGATCAGGGAGGCCGTTCCTCCCCACCACGCCTCTCCAGGTATCTCCATCGTTGCCCACGTGGGCGTTGAAGTCACCCAGCAGAACTACGGAGTCCCCTACTGGAGCCCCATGCAGGACTCCATTCAGGGTCTCCAAGAAGGCCGAGTACTCTGAGCTGCTGTTTGGTGCATACGCACAAACAACAGTCAGAGTTTTCCCCCCTACAACCCTTAGGCGGAGGGAGGCGACCCTCTCGTCTACCGGGGTAAACTCCAACACCGCGGCGCTCAGCCGGGGATTTATGAGTATCCCTACACCCGCCCGGCGCCTCACGCCCTTGGCAACTCCGGAGAAGAATAGAGTCCAACCCTTATCCAGGAGTACGGTACCAGAGCCGAGACTGTGCGTGGAGGTAAGCCCCACCAGATCTAACTGGTAGCGCTCCACCTCCCTCACAAGCTCCGGTTCCTTTCCCCACAGCGAGGTGACGTTCCACGTCCCCAGAGCCAGCTTCTGCCGCCCGGGTCTGGTCCGTCGAGACCCCTGACCTTCGCTGCCACCCATGTGGCTGCGCACCCGACCCCAACGGGTCTTCCCACAGGTGGTGGGCCCATGAGATGAAGAGAGGGGGGGTGCCACGTAGTTTGTTCGGGCTGTGCCCGACCGGGCTCCGTGGCAAACCCGGCCACCAGGCGCTCGCCATCGAGCCCTCCGGCTGGGCCTAGCTCCAGACGGGGGCCCCGGGCTTCCTCCGGGCTGGGTCCCATCTCCTCTTGTATCGATATTCATTGAGGGTTTTTGAACCATTCTTAGTCTGGCCCCTCACCTGAGACCACTCTGCCATGAGAGACCCTACCAGGAGCACAAGGCTCCAGACAACACAGCCCTCAGGTTCACAGGGACACGCAAACCTCTCCACCACGATAAGGTGACGGTTCCAGGAGAGGCTGTTTATATTGAGACATATTGATCAGATGTAGAATTTCATTATGAGCACAAACTTTTCCTTATAAGTGGGTTAGGGTTTGTATGAAACGTCCTCGGGTCAGTTTTATATTAAATATGTAAAATGTATATTAAACAGTTTCCTCAGAGACTTAAAGATGCTCTGCTCTTCATCGACTCTTCTTCATCCTGTAAATGTCTCATTCACTTTTCTTCTGCTGGTTTCCATTATGTCAAACTGGTGATTTTGTTCTTGTACCTGCACCAAGGACGAGATGTTTCCACCAGTTTGTTTGAAGAGGAAAGAAAAGCTGAGTCATGATTCCAGTGAAGTCGGTGGAAGGATGTTTATTGAGCATTAAAGCAGAGACAAGTAGAAACAGAACTTTTCTCTCTGAGATGTTTTTCTTCTCGTTACATCTGGTTTGTCACAGAGGAAATGATCCATGTGTTTGACTCATAGACTGAATATAAAGGCTTTGACTGGGATGTGCTGCTGTTATACTGCAGCGCCACCTGTGGGTCAAAAGTAGAAAAGCCACCACCGCTCTGCACCTGATGCAGAAATGAAAACGTCCCATTTTTAAGTCCAGAGTTTTGATCTTTTGTGTCAAAGACAAAACTCTGATTTTAAACTCAAAGTGATTTCAATGTGTTTAACTTTGTGTTGAACTAAATCAATTTGTGACGTGAATCCAGGAACTTTAAGATCATAAACAAACATATACACAGAATGTGGTTCTACACACATGGAGACACACTGAGGGACAAAGGTGGACAATAATAAAGACAAACTTAAACACACTGTATGTGACTCTTTATAGAGGGTTTATATATTCTGCTTGTGTTGTGTCATTTCAATAAACACATTCTTCATGTGAATAAACACAATCGGGGCAGGAAGGTTGCTGGTTTGAATCCGGTTCAGATGGGGTCTTCCTGTGTGGAGTCTGCATGTTCTCCCCGTGTTTTCTCCAGGTGCTCCGGCTTCATCTCACAAACAGATTAGGGGTTGTGTAGATTGGAGACTACACACAAGCTGCTGCTGCTTCAGCCTCTGGATCCTCAGGACACAGCTCAGCC
Source organism: Pleuronectes platessa (assembly GCF_947347685.1). NCBI lineage: Eukaryota > Metazoa > Chordata > Actinopteri > Pleuronectiformes > Pleuronectidae > Pleuronectes > Pleuronectes platessa. Next base: position 1,372,925 of record NC_070632.1, read on the forward strand.
TCCGTCCACACACACTGTCCTCTTCACACTGTCCTCTTCACACTCAGCTCCACAAAGATCCCCTCCACCTGTTGAGAGAAGAAGACATCAGTGTCACAGAGACTCACTTCATCAGCTGTGAGTCAGTGATGCAGCTCATCCAGTAGAAAGAGCAGCAGGGACTTCAGTCCTGTTCAGAGGTGGAGCAGCTTCCTCTCTGCTTCATGTTCACGTGTTGGAATGAACACGCTAAGAGCTCAGTGTGTGTCCTCTGCATGTCAAAGTGCAGAGTGGACACCTGAGAGGTGGATTTACTGCTGTTACAGGTGAAGCCATGTTTCACTGTGTGTTGATGAACATCTGCTTCTGACAAACTGGGACCAGAGGAGACAGATGGACCTCAGCAGAGGTTCTACTCTGTATAAAGAGCTCCTGGTTACCATGTGATGAGGAGAGGCTTCAGTCCCACTGATCTCAGAGCTGTGACAGAGATCCACCTGATCAGTTCTTCACTGATGAAGTGAGAGGACAAACTGTCTCAGATCAGATGAAGACGACACCGTCTCTGTCCCTCGTGTGAGGCTGTCAGCTGTGGTCCAGCTTGTGTAAGTTACAGCGCCCCCTGGTGGCATCTGGTAAAAATATATTACGTGACCACGACATAATAACGTGTGAACGAGATAAATCTCACTGTCTCTGAGGACACACACTGTCTCTGAGGACACACACTAACTTTACGGACACACACTGACTCTGAGGACACACACTGTCTCACTGTCTCTGAGGACACACACTGACTCTGAGGACACACACTGTCTCTGAGGACACACACTGTTTCACTGTCTCTGAGGACACACACATGGACCTGTCTCCAGGAGGCTGAGGTCATCTGGTGTTTTGGTGACAGGATGAGTCTGGAGACATTGAGATGTTCTGGGTGAGTAAGAGATCAACTGAACCAACCAGACGTTGATTTAAACTTCCCTTATCCGTCCCTTTAAGGAGAGTGTGCACCACACAACAGTGTAGAGTCACTGTGGTCAGTGGGCGGAGCTTCTATACTGGTTGATCTCCAACTTAACCTGGAGCAGGTTAGCTGTCATCAGAAGTTACCATGGTGATTGACCTCGTTAAGAAGTGGACGAGCTTCGTAGAACTGAAAAAACTAAACCTGAAGTTAACCTGATAACCACAAATCCTGCTTGGTAGCACAGACCCTGGATCTGTGATACTGACTGTGTTTAGAAACATACTGATGAAAGCAGCGTGGACTGACTCCAACCATCTACTGACCTCAGAGTCTCCAGGCGACAGGTTGGACTCTGCTGAAGATCAAGCAGCTCCTTCACTCCTGAGTCCAGCAGGTAGTTTAGTCTCAGATCCAGTTCTCTCAGATGAGAGGGGTTTGACCTCAGAGCTGAAGCCAGAGAAGAACAGCTGATCTCTGTCAGACTGCAGCTCCACAACCTGGATAAAGAAATATGAATGTTAGAATGTGTCCTCCTGTTGTTGTTGATCGTCATCATGTCAACACAGACTCTCAACATGCTGCTGACCTCAGTCCAGTCTGTGACCTGAAGATAAATATCAGATGAGACATGTTGGACCATTGTTTCATTCATCAGCTTCTTCTCTGTGTGTTGGTCACTGAGCAGGTTTGTGTAATTAAACACTGTTTAAAGTAGGGATGGCTCCTGATGTCACTTCCTGTTTGTTTCTATACTTATCAACTGTCCAACGTGTTTCAATAAGAATGTGTCTTATTTTGAAAACCTGAGGAGGACGAGTGCTCGGCCTCAGTCCACATGTTATTTACTGACACTTTCTTAGTGATCAGGAGCAGGTGAGTGCAGGTGAATGGAGTTGATGAGGTGGACGTGACTGACAGGCTGGGTGAGTGACAGATGACTGAGGGACAGTGAGCAGAGCACAACTGAGACAATTTAAATAAATAATGACCCAATAAGAAAGAAAGTCTGAAAAGTGAAGAAGGATTTAAGGACCTCAGAGTCTCCAGTCGACAGTTTGGACTCTCCAGTCCAGAACACAGCAGCTTCACTCCTGAATCCTGCAGCTTGTTGTAACTCAGATCCAGTTCTCTCAGATGTGAGGGGTCTGACTTCAGAGCTGAGGCCACGACTTCACAGTGAGTCTCTGAGAGTCCACAACCACCGAGTCTGTAATTAAAGAAAATATCAAATCTGTGAGAATTAAATCAGAAAACACAACATTCATACAAAACGTGATCATGTGACCCTCACCCTGGTAAATCCCCTCTTTGTTAAAAACTCCTCAAGAGAATCCTTTCAGATTTGGTTCAAGCGTTCATTCAGACTAACAGAGGAACTCATTAGATTCAGGTGGTCAGAGGTCAAAGGTCAAGGTCACAGAACATGTTCATGGCCTCTTGAACATGATATCTCAAGTCTGTCTTCAGGGGATTTCTTCACATTTTGACTCAAAGACGAACTGATTAGATTTCAGTGGTCAAAGGTCAAAGGTCACAGTGACCTCATATTGTTGTGAAGTCAACATGTCAGGAACCTGGAGGGACGGACACTGCACTGGTTGGTGGTGGAGGACAAACGCAGAGTGGGAACTCTAGTTTGACATCAAAGAAGAATAAACTATATTTCTTATTATTATAAATAATAAGATATATTATATTAAGAAATACATAATAATTATTCTTATTATGGTTGGTGGTGGAGGACAAGCGAAAGAACAAAATTAACATTTAAAATAACAGTCATTATTTCTAACCATGTCAATGTCTTGACTATAATTTCTAATCATTTTGCAATTCATTTGATAAATAAAAGTGTGAGTTTTCATGGAAAACACGAAATTGTCTGGGTGACCCCAAACTTTTGAACGGTAGTGTATAGATATCTATATCACACAGTATATACAATAACCTCCCTTGGACCCCACATGGTCGTATGTCTGAACCCTTAAACTCCAGCACAGTGATCACATTGGATTTCACTCTCCACATCTGATCTAGTTGTTCTCATATGTACATGAGAACAATGAGAATGTATATGTACATAATAATAATAACTTTATCACACACACACACACACACACACACACACACTCCACTGATTGAACGTGTTATTGATCATGTCTGGACTCACACAGCCTTCCTGCAGTTCCTCACAGCTGGGATCAGTCTCCGTCGACCCTGGTCTGATGTGTTGAACTTCTCCAGGTTCAACTCATCCAGAACCTCCTCTGACATCTGCAGCATGTAGGCCAGAGCTGAGCAGTGGATCTCAGAGAGTTTCTCCTTTGATCTGTTCTCTGACGTCAGGAACTGTTTCATCTGCTGATGAACTGAGTGGTCGTTCATCTCAGTCAGACAGTGGAAGATGTTGATGCTTCTGTCAGGAGAAATGTCATCACTCTTCATCTTCTTCAGGTTGTTGATGACTCTCTGGATGATCTCTGGATTGTTCCCTGTCCGACCCAGCAGGCCTCCTAAGACTCTCTGGTTGGACTCCAGACTGAGGCCGTGAAGGAAGCGAACAAACAGGTCCTGATGACCATTTGTACTGGTGAGGGATTTCTCCATGGTTCTCTTCAGGACATCATCAAGGGTACCCCATGTGTTCCCATATGTTCCCAAGAAGTTGTTGAGTTCTTCTGTGTTCCTCTCGGTGTAACAGTGGAACATGTAGACTGCAGCCAGAAACTCCTGAACGCTCAGATGAACAAAGCAGTAGACTGATTTCTGGAAGATCACACACTCTCTTCTGAAGATCTCAGTACAAACTCCTGAGTACACCGAGGCCTCTGTGACATTAAGACCACACCGCTCCAGGTCTTCTTGGTAGAACATGATGTTTCCTTCCTCCAGATGTTTAAGTGCCAGCCTCCCCAGCTTCAGGAGAACGTCCCTGTCAGCCTCCGTCAGCTGCTGTGGACTCGTCTCATGTCCCTCACCGTACTTGTTGTTCTTCCTCTTTGTCTGAACCAGCAGGAAGTGTGAGTACAGGTCAGTCAGGGTCTTGGGCAGCTCTCCTCTCTGGTCTGTGGTCAACATGTGCTCCAGAACTGTAGCACTGATCCAGCAGAAGACTGGGATTTGACACATGATGTGGAGGCTCCTGGACGTCTTGATGTGTGAGATGATTCTGCTGCACAGCTCTTCATCACTGAACCTCCTCCTGAAGTACTCGTCCTTCTGGGCCTCAGTGAAGCCTCGTACTTCTGTGACCCTGTCAACACATGCAGGAGGGATCTGATTGGCCGCCGCAGGTCTGGAGGTTATCCAGACGAGAGCCGAGGGAAGCAGATTCCCCCGGATGAGGTTTGTCAGCAGCACGTTGACTGATGACCTCTGTGTGACCTCAGACACAAGCTCCCTGTGGTTGAAGTCCAGAGAAGGTCTGCTTTCATCCAGGCCGTCAAAGATGAACAAAGGTTTACAGACAGCGAGCGTCTCTGCAGTGAGCTTCTGTAACGCTGGATGGAAAACATGGAGCAGCGTGAGAAGACTGTGCTGCTGGTCCTTCACCAGGTTCAGCTCCCTGAACGAAAGCACAGCCAGCAGACCCACATCCTGGTTCTCTAAACCCTCTGCCCAGTCCAGAGTGAACTTCTGCACCGAGAAGGTTTTTCCAACGCCAGCGACGCCGTTGGTCAGGACGACTCTGATGCTGCTCTGCTGGTCAGTGGAGGCTTTAAAGATGTCGTGGACCTTGATGGGAGTGTCCTGGAGGATCTTCTTCTTGGAAGCCGTCTCAAGCTGCCTCACCTCATGTTGAGTATTAACCTCTTCACTCTGTCCCTCTGTGATGTAGAGCTCAGTGTAGATCCTGTTGAGGAGGGTTCTACTTCCTGTTTCATCACTTCCTTCAGTCACATGTTCACATCTCCTCCTCACACTGAGCTTATGTTCATCTGAAACCTCCTGCAGACCACGATCTGCTGAAAGACAAGAAACAATGTGAGAGACAGAGAATCTGAGAATCTGCTGATTGTTTTCATCAGATACAGAAAAACTACAGAAAATAAGACTTTTTAACTTTGTGCTTTTCTAACGATGTTAAATGTTGATGCTGTATGAAGGAACAAAATAAAACCACATGTGCTGTTGTCAGAAGTGAAGACATCAGCAGACACATGTACAGTGCTGCTCTGACCGGCTGTCTGACCTCCAGCTCCTGTTCTGGATCTTTGTCCACACTGGGGACAGGAGGAGTCTCCTGAAGAACCAGACTGGTCCCAGTATGAGGTGATGCACTGTCTGCAGAACCAGTGTCCACAGCTGGTGGAGACTGGATCCTTCAGGACGTCCTGACACGAAGCACAGCAGGACGACTGCTCCTCCTCAGAAACATGACTCCTCTTCCTCTCCCTGTGAAGACATGTCCTGATAACTCACATGTCACAGTCACAGGTTGTCATCACTTCTGTCAAGGAGGTTTTGTGTTCACCCAGTATGTTTGTGTGTTGGTTGGTTCGTTAGTGGGATTATAAAAAACAACAGATTACCAGTAAACTTGGTGGAAGGTTGTGGTCTGTGAAACCAGATCAGGGGGGGGGGGTCTTTCACAGACCAGTTCAGAGGACTGATGTTTACCAGTGTGTGGAATTTGGTGCAGATCCAAATCCAAATGAGTCTCTAGTGGATTTCAAAGTGGTTTCATAAGGAGCGTGTTGGTTCTTGGTGGAGGTCTGGGGTCGTATTTATAAAGGATTGAGTAAGATTCTTACTAAAAGTGTGCGTACGCAAAAGCTAATTCTAATAAAACCGTACGCACGAACACAATTAAATAATTAAATGCTGCTCCTGACCAATGGGTTTCCACCGTGAGTCCTGATCAAGCGATGTGAAGAGGAAGTGAAACTTTCTGACACTGACATCGAGGTGTTCGTGAGTGAGGTGAAGAGCGACTTTATGGAACAGCAGTGATGTCACTAATAAAGAAAACACACTGACACTCTGCCGCTGCTTTGGATAACACAATGTGTGGATAACACAATGTGTGAGATCACGCAGATCCCCGCACCACTGTCACGGTGCATTATTTATTTAGAACATCTGTGGATCCTTGCCTCCACTCTGGGATATTATTTGGGAAAATTTCTTAATTTCTTTTAAGTGATCTCCTGTGCGCTCTGTGGCACACACAGTGTTAGAAGATATTATTAAAAACTATTAATGACTCGGCTCCGTTGTTAAATCGAATCTGAACGTAATTCGCTTTAAGATGTTTTATATATGTTTTAATAAAAAGGTTTGTGTGCGCGAGCAAAACTAAGCTGTTGGTTTTAATGTAAATGATGAAGTGGATCAATAATCTGCTTCAGTTCATCACCTCACGTCTGCAAAACGTTCGTATCAGTCAGAGTTTGTTTAGATATACGTCAAGTTCGTTTTTATAAATCCCAACTTGGGCGTGAGAAGTGAGGTACGCACGTTTCAGACCCTGTTTTGTGCGTAACGGTTATAAATCCGACCCCTGAGGTCTTTGAGTGATTCTGAGAGATTAGTCACCAACTTCAATGAAGCTGTGTCCTAATGCAGGGGCCACACTAGAGGAAACTAGATCCTCTTCAGAGCAGGTCCCAGTAGAAACAGTCTCTTACTCTGTGGGTGAGGGTCCAGGTTCATTACTGAAGTCTGGAGGAGGTTCCATGGACCAGTCACTCTTCAGAGACAGACAGCTGGACCCTGGAGACTCTGCTCTGTCCTCTTCCTCCTCATAAACACTCATCTTCAGTCTGAGAGGAAAAACACTGTGAGCTCAAACACACACAATGAAGCCAGGTAGTAAACTCAGTGTTTCTTTAACCTGAGACAGTTGTAGGTTTAATGTGTTGGACTCAGCCAATCACAGCGTCGAGTCAAACTGTTGATTGACTGACAGAAGTTCATCCTGAATCTTCTTCTCTCTAAAGTCCACAAGTAGAAAACTGACCCAGAGTCAGTGACAGTGAAACAATATGAATGAATAATATAAATGTTGCTGAACACTCACCAGCCTCAGACTTCACGTCTCCTCCGTCTGCTCCTTGAAGTTAGAACCAGTCTGAACACTTTCACTGGAGGCTCCTCCCCCTCTCTGCAGGTACTGGAAATCACATGACTCTGGGTGTGACTGTGTGTGTGACTGTGTGTGTGTGTGTGTGTGTGTATGTGTGTTGTGTTCACACTCACCTGCTCACATTCCTTCCTTCTGCTCGTCAAGGTAAAAATGGAGTCTGACCTGCTGAACCAGTTCACTCTTGAAAATTAAATGAATACACTTGACTCTGGGTGTGACTGTGTGTGTGTGTGTGTGTGTGTGTGTGTGTGTGTGTGTTGTGTTCACATGAAGCTAACCCTAACCCATGTTTCCTCCTGTGATTTGAAGGTTGTCATATTTGGTGTTGGAGCTGAATGTGTGACTCCATCTGCAGAACTCTGCCACGTCAGGTCACATTCATACATCATCGTGAATATTAATTATTAGTCACATGTCAGAACTGATAAGATGCACATACCAGGTATTTACAAGCAAATCCACCCACTGTAATAAGTATGAGGTCTAGATCTCATCAGTGTAGATCAGCAATACATAAATACATGTAGAACAACTACAAGTTTACATGAGGCAGAGAGAGAGAGAGAGAGAGAGAGAGAGAGGGGGGGAAGAGAGAGAGAGAGAGAGAAAGAGAGAGAGGGGGGAGAGAGAGAGACAGAGAGAGAGAGAGAGAGAGAGAGACAGAGACAGAGAGCGAGAGAGGGGGGGGAGAGAGAGAGAGAGAGAGAGAGAGAGACAGAGAGAGAGAGCTATCTTAGTGATGTCCACATCTTCTCTCAAATAGGCCGATCGCTCTGATCCCAAGTTGATGAAGTTGACGGAGGACTTCCTGCTCGGCCTCGTTCAACCTGAACCGTTCACGTCTGGAGACGACGGGTCCACGAGTCAGTTTAATAAAAACCAAACAAACCAAATACAAGTGGACAGTGGACATGAAGCTGCTGGACGTCAAAGAACAGGTTCGACTCAGAGCCGTTTAAAAAGTCTCTTTAATTTACATGTTCACAGAAGTTTTCATGAAGGTTTTCTGTTGATTCTCAGCTTGTAACATTTCATCTTTTTCATATTAACTAACAGGGATGTTTCACTGAGAGCATCAGATTTGAATCTCCACAGAAGATAAGAGATCAAACTTCTATTTGCTGAATGAGTTTTGTAAAGTTCTTCTTTGACAGACCAGTGGCTCAGTGGATCAGCTGGCCAGTCTGTCGTTCAGGTAGTTGGACGTCTTTGCGTCCTGCAGCATGGTTTTGGTGACGTGGTCCAGTTTCTGCTGGTAGGCCAGTCTGTAGCGGCTGTACACGTCCTCGCAGTGCGTCAGCAGGCGCTTCACGTGCCCAGTGACGCTGCTGGGAGCGCCCTCCAGTCTGAAACCACAAAGACACACAACGTGAGCTGAGGTCAGAAGGTCGTCTCATGAAGGACCAGGTCGGCGTCTCACTTCTTGAAAATGTCCTCGAACAGGCCGGAGGTCAGCGGGCGGTGGCGTTTCAGCTCCTCCAGGTAAACGAAGTCTCCTTTCAGAATCACCTTCTGGAACAGAACCTCGGCCCAGTCGGGACTGACGCCGTACGCCTCCGACACCACAAACACCTGCCGCACAAAACACACAACTTCTGTTGGAGCTGCGGCTCCTTCCACATCGTGCACTTTACTTCTCAAGAGTCTTCTAACGGTCAGAAGACTCCACGCTGCGTCACCACATCACCACACTCACACAATGTGTTTTCTAAACATCAACAGACTGAAGGTTGTGAAAGTGTTTCAGTGAAGCAGGAACAGGAAGTGACCTGGTAGCATCGCGGCAGCTGGACGAGCGTGTTCAGCAGCACCGCAGGTCGCAGGTTGATGACACGTACGTCTGAGCCCTGGTTCAGGAAGTGGAGCTGAAGAGCGACTAGCTTAGCTGTGAGGACACAGCGAGTCGCCTGACGCACACACAAGTCCTAGACACACACACACACACACACACACACACACACACACACACACACACACACACACACACACAGTTAATAACTCTCTGTAGACATTTTACACCAGGGCCACGTTCCATTCAGCTGCTTCTGTTCTTTGAATCCTTTCCACTCATCCCCTCGTGTCTGACCTGATGTAGTCTCCAGGATTTTCCTTGCCACCCATCATGGTGTAGGTCTTCCAGCAGGAGCGTGAGGGTTCTGATCCTCTCTCGGGCCTCCTGCTGGCCGGCCTCCTGCTCAGCCAGGTTCTGGTTCAGGTGCTGGACCACGTCGCCCAGGTAGTGGACCTCTCTGTCCAGGAAGCTGTTCCTCTGGAAGAGATGGTCCACTTCCTTCTCTTTGGTCTGGAGCTGCAGCCTCAGACCCTCGAGGAGCCGGTCCCGCTCCAGCAGCGCCCTGCAGGACCAAAGATAACTCATCTGAACTGAAGGGGACACGTGCATTCTGTAGCTTTAAGAACTTTCTACAACACAAAACATGGAATTTCTGCCACAAGAACAGATTCAACCAGTAAAACACTGAATGAAGCAGCTTCACGAGAGCTCAGCTGGATTCTCTGATCATTCAAGATCCTGACGTTGGTGTGAGGTCAAAGGTCAGTGTGACCTGATAACACATTCAACATGATTCAGGTTGTCACTCACAGATGAACTGATCACAGGTCAGAGGTCACAGTGACGTCATGTGAGTCTAGAGACACAACCACAGTGAGATGTTTCTAGTTGAACTAAACCAGTTCCAGTGTAAATGGTCTCTGACCTGAAGGAGTTGAGGTCGGTGTAGTCCTGGTCTCCGCTGGGAGGCGCCTGCAAGAACTGAGAGGTCGAGGACAGATCTGTTCAGTTTAAATAACAATAAAAACGATATTTCAAACAGCTGCTCACAGTCACAGCTGGACCCAGGACACTTTGTGTGGCTCCTCCTCCTCCTCCTCCTCCTTCTGGTTCTTGAGTTTGTATGTCACTCTTTAAAGACAGGATTTCTACGATGTGACTGCCAGGGGACGCTGCCTCCTCCTCCGCCTGAAAACATCACAAACAACAACTTATTAGGAGGAGAAGCTGTTTTTCAGCTCAGATTTTCTCTATCGTTGCTTCACGTAGCCTCCAAGGAACAAGAGGAGCATCTCTACCTGCATGGTTCAGGCTCTGGTTCCGCCTCTGGTTCAGGCTCTGGTTCAGGCTCTGGTTCAGGCTCTGGTTCAGGCTCTGGTTCCGCCTCTGGTTCAGGCTCTGGTTCAGGCTCTGGTTCCGATTCTGGTTCAGGCTCTGGTTCAGGCTCTGGTTCCGCCTCTGGTTCAGGCTCTGGTTCAGGCTCTGGTTCCGCCTCTGGTTCAGGCTCTGGTTAAGGCTGACATTTATAACAAATCAAAAATTACTCAGTTAATATCAGTGACACATTAAATGAGCTCAGAGAAACAGAAATGTTTTATGTGTCTTTACAGATCCAGGTTTTACAGAAGCTCCTCGACTCTGACGGACATTATGTCAAATAAAGATTAAATCTGTTTTATTCTGAAACATTCGACTCGTTCTTTCTCATCTGAGGTGAATGTTGTCTGTGCTGCTGCTGCTGACCACCAGGGGCAGCGTCTTCCTCTCATGTGGATATTTACAAGCAAGTATTTAGTTACTTTGAAGTTGCAAAGTTAATATGGTACTTTTACTTTAGTACATATTATCAATTTATTTTTTTAGGGCACTACTACAACATGAAAGTTGAGTTAAAGTCCAGATTTTTCTTCCAAAATGATCTCAAATTTAAAAATAATCTAAAATTGACATTGTTTCCAACTGACAACGTTCAGAACAAATAGAACAACACACGTCTGGTCACTGTCACAACAATTTTTATTGGATGATGGATTTAAAAAAACGTATACGAAAAATAGAGATTCATTTGTAGCTTTAAAGCTTCCGGTGGTTCGATTCCGAGCAGCTGTTTGGCCCTTTTCAAACCAGGAGGACATCATCATCACCATCATTATCTTTATTCTTCTGTGGAGCAGCTGCAGGACGTTCTGTCTGAGTGTCAGTTGATTAGAGTTAGAACCGACACAAGATGTAAACACACAGTTTTCTCTGAGCTAACATGGAAAAATGTTGAGTTTATCAAGGAATCCGCAGAGGAACAATTATTGTAAAGTTTAAAATGATTCATATCAATGGCTGCTAATAGAAAAGGATATTTACTAAATTGACTAGGTTGAAATTCCACTTACGAGGTCCAATGATTGTTTTTGTGATTTTAAACATCACGAATTTGATAAAACCAAACATCTTCCACAGGAGCCACTGACCTCAACACTGACCTCAACACTGACCTCAACACTGACCTCAACACTGACCTCGGGCGTCTGACACGTTGGTTTGTGGACTGAAGTAAAGAAACTCAGCTGGAGGAGTCTTTGGAAATGGCCTCCACGAAGACATGAGGATTGCGATGGTGCAGATGATGGTGAAGACTGAGAACGCCACCAGACAAAAGCAGTTGATCACCGCAGCAGCAAACCTCCACTCGCTGCAGACCGTCTCCTCCTCGTCCCGCCCCCGGAAACGCCCGGCGATGTACCTGACCTCCTCCAGGATCTGGTTAAGCTCCGCCTCCAGCATTGAGCTCCCTCCCGCTCCGACTCTTCTTCCGCCCCCCTGCTCTCAGCACATCCTCCTCGCCAGCCATGCCGCCTCCCACCAGCTGCGGACACAGGAGCTCTGGTTCGGGGGGCGTGGCTTAGTGCAAACCCTCCACGCCCTGGAATCCATTGGTTACCTGTGGGTGGCGTCGCAGTGACCCCCGGCTGACGCTGAGCTGAGGCACCAGGAGAGAAGATATGTGAGAAGCTTCAACTTCAAGGTGACGGAGGGATGAAGGACGAGAAGACAGATGAGACACTGACGGAGGTTCTCACCGATCAGAGGAACAGAGTCTGACGTCATGATCTCAGCCACGAGCAGCATGAAGAGCGTCAGAGAGCAACACGGTGACACCTGCACAGACGTGAACCAGTTAAACCAGCGACTGGAGCTGGGATCCACCTGCGTGACCTTTGTGTGACCAACATTAGGACCTTGTGTGAGGGGGTGAGGAGGTCAGAGGTCAGAGGTTATTTACACAGAAAGGAACCAGATCAATAAAAACACCAGAACCAAGAAAAAGCTCATGATCTGAGACGCACACACAAAGACACACAACCTGAGGATCTTTAAACACGTCACATTGTTGATGTGGTGATTTCAGTTTGGCTCCAGGATCCTGTTCAGTGATTTCCTCTGAGCGTGAACGGGTTAATTAACGACTTCTGTTAATCGTGTAGAACGAGACAAATTCAAACCAGTCGGGAGCAGAGGGACACACCAGTAGATCACATGGAATCTTCTCTGTGCAGCTCAGATGGCTTGTAACAGGATAACTGTTCACACTGGTCCTAAATATCATAAATCATATTGTTAAGCTGGTTTTCTGATAACTTAATATATATTAATCACCAATAAAAGGCTCAAACTGTTATTCTGGATCTTTGCTAAGAGTCTGGTAACATCACACATTATTCAAGGAGACGTCTCACTCATGAGTCTTGTGAGACTTTGGTTGTTTCATGGAGACAAAGGTGGAAACGTGAGCGAGAGAGAAGAAGCTAAATAAAGTAGAACCCAGTGAGGTTCCTCTGGTGAGAGTCAGTGGAGACGGCTTCATGCTGCTGACTCAGCTCCTCTCCTCTCTCAGGTACTTGTTCTACTGGAAAGTAGAATTTGTACTTACTCAATTTGGAATTTAATTGAAACTTTGTCTTCAAACGACTCTGAAAACAATTTGTTCTTCCAGAGAAACAAGAGAACTACTTCCTGCTGTGTGACGTTCTTCCAGAAGACCGACTCCTCCGAGAGAGGCTCCAACAGAAACGACTGGTGAGTCCAACCAATCAGATTCTGTGGATAAACACACACTCCCTGTCCTCGGGGTTTGGTTTAGGAGGAGGACTTCTTCTTCTTCTTCTGTGGTGTTTCCTCAGTGTGGTTTCTCTTGGCAGGAGGAGGTGCTGGAGCAGCAGCAGCAGGAGAGAGACGACGGCAGCTTCCAGCGTCTCTGCATGTTCTGCAGCGACGAGTTCGCTGGAAACAGGTTCTTCACATGAAGCTTTAAATAAAAACACCTCCTGATGGAACATGAACCAGAAATACAAATGAAACATGAAATATATTGGTTATATTTCAGGATTTACTCTGAAAATCAGGGGAAAGAAATCCAGAATCTACTTTTTCCATGAGAGCAGAACCGATGTTACATGAATATATTAAAATAATCAAGTAATAGATGTTTTAAATAAATATACTGTCAGTTATATTTATTTATATATATATATATTATATTTAGATCTACACACACATGAAGGTAAATCAGGAGGAGCTGAACCTGAACCACTTGCAGAACCAGAACCGCTCTGCTCCGAGTCCACTGACGTGTCCAGGACTTAAATATGTGTGAATATTATGAAGCAGGTTTGAATTCTGTTCACGACTTGATGTGTCGCACCTCAAAGGAAACTGAGACCTTGGTTTGTTTTGTTATCAGAATCTCAAATCCTCACCTCGGTCTTCATTTGATTTCCTGTTGTGTAGTGAGCTTTACAACAACTGAAGCTTTGTGGGGTTTTGTTATTGTGTTGTTTGTTTCAGGACTCACACGACTTCGATCTTCACAAGCTGAGGACAGAACTCAGTGAGTGAAACATCAGCAACCTCCAGAACCTGCATCATCTGTGACATGAGATCTTTGTCTTCAGGCAGTTCAACAGATTACACAACTGTTTGTTCTTCTACACAAGAGAAGCAACAACAGTTTGTAGTCAGAAGAGAAGCAGGACACGAAACTCTTCAGTCCCTAAATCACAATGTGAAACCAAAACCAACCAGATCCACAGAAACTGAAGAGAAACACGTGAAGCTTCAGACTCGGATCAGAACTCGAGTCTTGATTCACAGATTCACAGACGATGCAGATTGAAATGCAGACGTTTGAATATTGATGAGACGCTCTGTGTTCACCTCTCGCTGTCTGCTCCTCTCAGACCTCAGGTTCTACCAGCAGGTCAAACTGGTGAACTTCATCCGGAGGCAGATCCACCAGAGCCGCTGCTACGGCTGCGAGGGGAAGTTCCTCTCCAGAGCCGACGTGCTGCGCCACATCGCGGCTGCAGGTCACGTGATGAAGCTGCCAGACGTGTCCACCTGGGACCAGCCGCAGTGCGTCCAACACCAGTTCATGTCTTCATGGTTCAGTTGTTTCCCAGTGGGGGGGGGGGGGGGGGGGGGGTCACTGCTCCTTCATCCTTATGAACTCAGGAGTGAACGTCTCTGTGGTCCTTCTCTCCTCAGGTATTACTTCCCCACGTATGAGAACGACGCCCTCTTGTGTTCGTTATCTGACAGTGACGAGGCTGAAAGTGAGGAGACGAGTCACGGCGAGGACGTCCCGGTGATCGCAGAGGACGTGTCCAACCTCAGAGCCCTGAGACAGACCAGCGTCCTCAACCAGCTGCTGAAGAAGAGAAGCTAGGACGAGGGACAGACAGCGGAGTGAAGACGTCTTCCTCTTTTCTTCTGGACTCTTCTTCACTCGCACTTTGTGAAAAGACAAACTGACCCGACGCAGCCGGAACGTGAACTTCAACACTTTACTTCACACAAATGTTCATTCAGTCAATAAAGAGGATGATCGTCATCAGAAGAACTTTATTACTTTCAGTACAAATAATACTGGGACCAGTGGAACCAGTAAGTTTGTCTGTTTACAAACGAGAATTCAGAACCAAACTAAAAGAGATGAATATGATTCTGTGTAATAAACCATGAGGTTGAAACCTGGTCCAGGGTCAGTTTGTCTTCTACTGGTTCTTCACTGGTGAGATGTTCTGCTTCACTTTCCCGAGAGCAACCTGTCACACACACACACACACACACACACACACACACACACACACATCTCTGTGTAAACTGACTCCTCATGTCGTTTTAATGAACCTCTGTCAGGTCACATGTGTCACAATGAGACAATTAGTCTCATTTGGATCCTCAGTGAAGTATTTAAAGATGTTTCTTCTGTAAAACAGCAGGAAGCCATGTGGTCGCCCTCAATCCAATCAGTGAGCTCCATTAACTGCACCAGATCAAATCCAATCTGTTCCCAAACCAGCCAGAACCGGACTGAAGACAAGAGTTTAATGATCCTGAGGAGAAAACAGAGCAAAGAACTTCAGGTAGAAACAATGAACAGATAAACACATGGAGTTCTTCTATATATATTTTCAATATATTCAATGAAAGGGACATTTTATTTTAATATTCCATTTAAAGTCACGCAGCACAAAGTGAAGACAAATCCTCCACGTTGAGTCAGAGAGGAGAACAACAGGAGGATTTAGATTTGTTCCACGTTGAAGAAAACGTTCATATAATGAGAATAAACCCCGGGAGGAGAAGTGGTTCTGTCTGGAGCTCTTCTCCTTCTGGACCGAAGATCTTTCACCATCTCATCTCAAACTGCTTCTACTAAACATAAATATCATCTTCATCTGAACTTCAGAGACTTTTCCCACAAATCCTCTCGAACCTGAAACCAGAGCAGAGGTTGAGGAATGTGCATCAACTGGATGTGATGGTGAATGAATGAAATCCACTGATAAATAATCCATAATAAATGTATTGATCTGCTGTCAGGCTGTTTATATTGAGACATATTGATCAGATGTAGAATTTCATTATGATCACAAACTTTTCCTTATTAGTGGGTTAGGGTTTGTATGAAACGTCCTCCGGTCAGTTTTCTATTAAATATGGTGAAATGTTTATTAAACAGTTTCCTCAGAGACTTAAAGATGCTCTGCTCTTCATCGACTCTTCTTCATTCTGTAAATGTCTCATTCACTTTTCTTCTGCTGGTTTCCATTATGTCAAACTGGTGATTTTGTTCTTTTACCTGCACCAAGGACGAGATGTTTCCACCAGTTTGTTTGAAGAGGAAAGAAAAGCTGAGTCATGATTCCAGTGAAGTCGGTGGAAGGATGTTTATTGAGCATTAAAGCAGAGACAAGTAGAAACAGAACTTTTCTCTCTGAGATGTTTTTCTTCTCGTTACATCTGGTTTGTCACAGAGGAAATGATCCATGTGTTTGACTCATAGACTGAATATAAAGGCTTTGACTGGGATGTGCTGCTGTTATACTGCAGCGCCACCTGTGGGTCAAAAGTAGAAAAGCCACCACCGCTCTGCACCTGATGCAGAAATGAAAACGTCCCATTTTTAAGTTCAGAGCTTTGATCTTTTGTGTCAAAGACAAAACTCTGATTTTAAACTCAAAGTGATTTCAATGTGTTGAACTTTGTGTTGAACTTAATAAATTTGTGACGTGAATCCAGGAACTTTAAGATCATAAACAATCATATACACAGAATGTGGTTCTACACACATGGAGACACACTGAGGGACAAAGGTGGACAATAATAAAGACAAACTTAAACACACTGTATGTGACTCTTTATAGAGGGTTTATATATTCTGCTTGTGTTGTGTCATTTCAATAAACACATTCTTCATGTGAATAAACACAATCGGGGCAGGAAGGTTGCTGGTTTGAATCCGGTTCAGATGGGGTCTTCCTGTGTGGAGTCTGCATGTTCTCCCCGTGTTTTCTCCAGGTGCTCCGGCTTCATCTCACAAACACATGCAGATTAGGGGTTGTGTAGATTGGAGACAACACACACACTGCTGCTGCTTCAGCCTCTGGATCCTCAGGACACAGCTCAGCCTCCGTCCACACACACTGTCCTCTTCACA
Source organism: Pleuronectes platessa (assembly GCF_947347685.1). Classification (NCBI taxonomy): domain Eukaryota; kingdom Metazoa; phylum Chordata; class Actinopteri; order Pleuronectiformes; family Pleuronectidae; genus Pleuronectes; species Pleuronectes platessa. The sequence goes on from NC_070632.1 coordinate 1,389,750, forward strand.
CTGTCCTCTTCACACTGTCCTCTTCACACTCAGCTCCACTAAGACCTCCACCTGTTGAGAGAAGAAGACATCAGTGTCACAGAGACTCACTTCATCAGCTGTGAGTCAGTGATGCAGCTCATCCAGTAGAAAGAGCAGCAGGGACTTCAGTCCTGTTCAGAGGTGGAGCAGCTTCCTCTCTGCTTCATGTTCACGTGTTGGAATGAACACGCTAAGAGCTCAGTGTGTGTCCTCTGCATGTCAAAGTGCAGAGTGGACACCTGAGAGGTGGATTTACTGCTGTTACAGGTGAAGCCATGTTTCACTGTGTGTTGATGAACATCTGCTTCTGACAAACTGGGACCAGAGGAGACAGATGGACCTCAGCAGAGGTTCTGCTCTGTATAAAGAGCTCCTGGTTACCATGTGATGAGGAGAGGCTTCAGTCCCACTGATCTCAGAGCTGTGACAAAGATCCACCTGATCAGTTCTTCACTGATGAAGTGAGAGGACAAACTGTCTCAGATCAGATGAAGACGACACCGTCTCTGTCCCTCGTGTGAGGCTGTCAGCTGTGGTCCAGCTTGTGTAAGTAACAGCGCCCCCTGGTGGCATCTGGTAAAATATATTACTTGACCACGACATAATAACGTGTGAACGAGATAAATAACTCGAGGCCACGAGATCTGAATCTGTTGTTTACTAACAAGACGAGTGGAAGACAAGAAGACACACACTGTCTCACTGTCTCTGAGGACACACACTGTCTCTGAGGACACACACTGTCTCACTGTCTCTGAGGACACACACTAACTCACTGTCTCTGAGGACACACAATGACTCTGAGGACACACACTGTCTCACTGTCTCTGAGGACACACACTAACTCACTGTCTCTGAGGACACACACATGGACCTGTCTTCAGGAAGCTGACTGAGGTTATCAGGGTCTGAAACGTGCGTACCACCAAAATTGGGATTCATAAAAACGAACTTGACGGGAAAATGTGTGTATTTCTAAGCAAACTCTGACTCATGCGTGAGACGGGAAAGTGGCGACGCAGACATGAGGTGGTGACCTGAAGCAGATTATTGATCCACTTCATCATTTACATTAAAACCAACTGCTTAGTTTTGCTCGCGGAGTTACAGAACCGAGTCATTAATAGTTTTTAATTATATCTTCTAACACTGTGTGTGTCTCATCAGATCACTGCAGTGAACATGACCGTGCCACAGAGCGCACAGGAAATCACTTATAAGAAGTGAAGACATTTTCCAAATAATGTCCCAGTGGAGGTGAGGATCCACTGATGTGAGGGAGTCGGTCCGATGCTCAAAATAAATAAATACTGTTCTGACAGTGGTGCAGGGTTCAGTGTGATGTGTGCATGTGAATGAAGGACGAGGAGGAAGAGAGGGTTCAGTGATTTCTGATCTCACACATTGTGTTATCCACACATTGTGTTATCCACAGCAGCGGCAGAGTGTCAGTGTGTTTTCTTTATTAGTGACATCACTGCTGTTCCATAAAGTCGCTCTTCACCTCACTAACGAACACCTCGATGTCAGTGTCAGAAAGTTTCACTTCCTCTTCACATCTCTTGATGCCGTGCCTCCATCAGGACTCACGGTGGAAACCCATTGGTCAGGAGCATCATTTAATTGCGTTCAGGTGTGAGTGCGCACAGTTTTATGAATCGGAATTAGCTTTTGCGTACGCACACTTTTAGAAATCCTACGCAGCCCTTTATAAATCAGACCCCTGCTGTTTTGGTGACAGGATGAGTCTGGAGACATTGAGATGTTCTGGGTGAGTTAGAGATCAACTGAACCAACCAGACGTTGATTTAAACTTCCCTTATCCGTCCCTTTAAGGAGAGTGTGCACCACACAACAGTGTAGAGTCACTGTGGTCAGTGGGCGGAGCTTCTATACTGGTTGATCTCCAACTTAACCTGGAGCAGGTTAGCTGTCATCAGAAGTTACCATGGTGATTGACCTGGTTAAGAAGTGGACGAGCTTCGTAGAACTGAAAAAACTAAACCTGAAGTTAACCTGATAACCACAAATCCTGCTTGGTAGCACAGACCCTGGATCTGTGACACTGACTGTGTTTAGTAACATACTGATGAAAGCAGCGTGGACTGACTCCAACCATCTACTGACCACAGAGTCTCCAGTCGACAGGTTGGACTCTGCTGTAGATCAAGAAGCTCCTTCACTGCTGAGATCTTCAGGTTGTTGTAGCTCAGATCCAGTTCTCTCAGATGAGAGGGGTTTGACCTCAGAGCTGAAGCCAGAGAACAACAGCTGATCTCTGTCAGACTGCAGTTCAACAACCTGGATAAAGAAATATGAATATTAGAATGTGTCCTCCTGTTGTTGTGGATCGTCATCATGTCAACACAGACTCTCAACATGCTGCTGACCTCAGTCCAGTCTGTGACCTGAAGATAAATATCAGATCAGACATGTTGGACCATTGTTTCATTCATCAGCTTCTTCTCTGTGTGTTGGTCACTGAGCAGGTTTGTGTAATTAAACACTGTTTAAAGTAGGGATGGCTCCTGATGTCACTTCCTGTTTGTTTCTATACTTATCAACTGTCCAACTTGTTTCAATATGAATGTGTCTTATTTTGAAAACCTGAGGAGGACGAGTGCTCTGCCTCAGTCCACATGTTATTTACTGACACTTTCTTAGTGATCAGGAGCAGGTGAGTGCAGGTGAATGGAGTTGATGAGGTGGACGTGACTGACAGGCTGGGTGAGTGACAGATGACTGAGGGACAGTGAGCAGAGCAGAACTGAGACAATTTAAATAAATGATGACTCAATAAGAAAGAAAGTCTGAAAAGTGAAGAAGGATTTAAGGACCTCAGAGTCTCCAGTCGACAGTTTGGACTCTCCAGTCCAGAACACAGCAGCTTCACTCCTGAATCCTGCAGCTTGTTGGAGCTCAGATCCAGTTCTCTCAGATGTGAGGGGTCTGACTTCAGAGCTGAGGCCACGACTTCACAGTGAGTCTCTGAGAGTTCACAATGACCAAGTCTGTAATTAAAAAAAATATCAAATCTGTGAAAATTAAATCAGAAAACACAACATTCATACAAAACATGATCATGTGACCCTCACCCTGGTAAATCCCCTCTTTGTTAAAAACTCCTCAGGAGAATCCTTTCAGATTTGGTTCAAGCGTTCATTCAGACTAACAGAGGAACTCATTAGATTCAGGTGGTCAGAGGTCAAAGGTCAAGGTCACAGAACATGTTCATGGCCTCTTGAACATGATATCTCAAGTCTGTCTTCAGGGGATTTCTTCACATTTTGACTCAAAGAGAAACTGATTAGATTTCAGTGGTCAAATGTCAAAGGTCACAGTGACCTTTGACTCTATATCTGATCTAGTTGTTCTCATATATATGTGACAGAGTTAAGAATGTACTGTATTTATTTTTATTTATAATTTGTATTTGTGAATTTTATTTTGTTATTATTTTATTTTGTTAACACTACCTGCGGAAGTGATGTTGCTGTGCACCACCTTTTGTGCTCCCCGAAGTTCTTACTTCCTGTCGGCTCTTCTTTCCCTCAGTATATTTTTGTCTCCCTGAGGGTAAGTCACCTGTGGATAAGCTCTGTGCTGTTTTTTGGTTTTCTTTGATAAATGACCGGTGTAAATTTCATGTTGTATATATAAGTACATTGCGCTGTTGTTTTGAGTGTTTATATTTTTTGCCAAATGCTGTAAATTAACGTAATTTAACGTCCACAGAGATGTAATGCGGCCGCCAATTCGTTTTCGCGCCAATTATTTTGGCAGCCTTTGAAGTAAATTTATTCTATTTTGTCGATTTTTGAACTGAGAAAAAGATTTTCACAGCGAATTTTGTTGGTTTCTGCAGGTATGTGGGTTTCCTTTTTGATTTAATAACTGATTGCCCAACAATATGTTACTGGTGTGTGTAGTTTATGTAATTGATAAGGGTGTGTATACTGTGTTTTATGTACTGTAAGAAAAGTAAGCAGTGAATTTTCGTCTCACTGAGGATTTTTGAACGGAGAAAAAGGTTTTCACAGCGAATTTTGTTGGTTTCAGCAGCTGAATAAAGAACCTCAAACAAAGTCCTGAATCACGTGTCCACAACAGCTGATGTCTGACAGTCTGCAGTACCTCAACCTGGATAAAGAATACAACTTAACTGTAAATTAAACTGAGTTAATGTGTAAAAATAACAGACACATATTCATGTCAGCACAGACTCATAACATAAAAGATAAATATGAAATCAGACATGTTGGACTAAAAACGAGTCCTGATTCAGTACAAATAGATTATTTGGACCCGGTCTCTGTCCTGCAGATCAGTTTAGGAAATCCAGAACTAAACTTAGTGTTTTAACAAGTGGCTGAATATTTAAAATGTCACATATTGATTAATGAATGGATTCAAGTTATGTATGAAGAGGAATTATGTTTAATTAGAATGAAATGATAAATTATGTATAAATGCGTTTTTATAGATATGAGATGTAAAAGTCAGTTAATTTAAAAGTCAGTCAGTGAACTGACCTCAGAGTCTCCAGTCGACAGGTTGGACTCTGTAGAAAACCACACAGCTCCTTCACTGCTGAGTCCTGCAGGTCGTTGTGACTCAGATCCAGTTCTCTCAGATGAGAGGGGTTTGACCTCAGAGCTGAAGCCAGAGAACAACAGCTGATCTCTGACAGACTGCAGTCCACAAACCTGGATAAAGAAATATGAATATTAGAATGTGTCCTCCTGTTGTTGTGGATCGTCATCATGTCAACACAGACTCTCAACATGCTGCTGACCTCAGTCCAGTCTGTGACCTGAAGATAAATATCAGATCAGACATGTTGGACCATTGTTTCATTCATCAGCTTCTTCTCTGTGTGTTGGTCACTGAGCAGGTTTGTGTAATTAAACACTGTTTAAAGTAGGGATGGCTCCTGATGTCACTTCCTGTTTGTTTTTATACTTATCAACTGTCCAACGTGTTTCAATAAGAATGTGTCTTATTTTGAAAACCTGAGGAGGACGAGTGCTCGGCCTCAGTCCACATGTTATTTACTGACACTTTCTTAGTGATCAGGAGCAGGTGAGTGCAGGTGAATGGAGTTGATGAGGTGGACGTGACTGACAGGCTGGGTGAGTGACAGATGACTGAGGGACAGTGAGCAGAGCAGAACTGAGACAATTTAAATAAATAATGACCCAATAAGAAAGAAAGTCTGAAAAGTGAAGAAGGATTTAAGGACCTCAGAGTCTCCAGTCGACAGTTTGGACTCTCCAGTCCAGAACACAGCAGCTTCACTCCTGAATCCTGCAGCTTGTTGTGACTCAGATCCAGTTCTCTCAGATGTGAGGGGTCTGACTTCAGAGCTGAGGCCACGACTTCACAGTGAGTCTCTGAGAGTCCACAACCACCGAGTCTGTAATTAAAAAAAATATCAAATCTGTGAGAATTAAATCAGAAAACACAACATTCATACAAAACGTGATCATGTGACCCTCACCCTGGTAAATCCCCTCTTTGTTAAAAACTCCTCAAGAGAATCCTTTCAGATTTGGTTCAAGCGTTCATTCAGACTAACAGAGGAACTCATTAGATTCAGGTGGTCAGAGGTCAAAGGTCAAGGTCCCAGAACATGTTCATGGCCTCTTGAACATGATGTCTCAAGTCTGTCTTCAGGGAATTTCTTCACATTTTGACTCAAAGAGAAACTGATTAGATTTCAGTGGTCAAATGTCAAAGGTCACAGTGACCTTTGACTCTATATCTGATCTAGTTGTTCTCATATATATGTGACAGAGTTAAGAATGTACTGTATTTATTTTTATTTATAATTTGTATTTGTGAATTTTATTTTGTTATTATTTTATTTTGTTAACACTACCTGCGGAAGTGATGTTGCTGTGCACCACCTTTTGTGCTCCCCGAAGTTCTTACTTCCTGTCGGCTCTTCTTTCCCTCAGTATATTTTTGTCTCCCTGAGGGTAAGTCACCTGTGGATAAGCTCCGTGCTGTTTTATGGTTTTCTTTGATAAATGACCGGTGTAAATTTCATGTTGTATATATAAGTACATTGCGCTGTTGTTTTGAGTGTTTATATTTTTTGCAAAATGCTGTAAATTAACGTAATTTAACGTCCACAGAGATGTAATGCGGCCGCCAATTCGTTCTCGCGCCAATTATTTTGGCAGCCTTTGAAGTAAATTTATTCTATTTTGTCGATTTTTGAACTGAGAAAAAGATTTTCACAGCGAATTTTGTTGGTTTCTGCAGGTATGTGGGTTTCCTTTTTGATTTAATAACTGATTGCCCAACAATATGTTACTGGTGTGTGTAGTTTATGTAATTGATAAGGGTGTGTATACTGTGTTTTATGTACTGTAAGAAAAGTAAGCAGTGAATTTTCGTCTCACTGAGGATTTTTGAACGGAGAAAAAGGTTTTCACAGCGAATTTTGTTGGTTTCAGCAGCTGAATAAAGAACCTCAAACAAAGTCCTGAATCACGTGTCCACAACAGCTGATGTCTGACAGTCTGCAGTACCTCAACCTGGATAAAGAATACAACTTAACTGTAAATTAAACTGAGTTAATGTGTAAAAATAACAGACACATATTCATGTCAGCACAGACTCATAACATAAAAGATAAATATGAAATCAGACATGTTGGACTAAAAACGAGTCCTGATTCAGTACAAATAGATTATTTGGACCCGGTCTCTGTCCTGCAGATCAGTTTAGGAAATCCAGAACTAAACTTAGTGTTTTAACAAGTGGCTGAATATTTAAAATGTCACATATTGATTAATGAATGGATTCAAGTTATGTATGAAGAGGAATTATGTTTAATTAGAATGAAATGATAAATTATGTATAAATGCGTTTTTATAGATATGAGATGTAAAAGTCAGTTAATTTAAAAGTCAGTCAGTGAACTGACCTCAGAGTCTCCAGTCGACAGGTTGGACTCTGTAGAAAACCACACAGCTCCTTCACTCCTGAGTCCTTCAGGTAGTTGTGACTCAGATCCAGTTCTCTCAGATGAGAGGGGTTTGACCTCAGAGCTGAAGCCAGAGAACAACAGCTGATCTCTGACAGACTGCAGCTCCACAACCTGGATAAAGAAATATGAATATTAGAATGTGTCCTCCTGTTGTTGTGGATCGTCATCATGTCAACACAGACTCTCAACATGCTGCTGACCTCAGTCCAGTCTGTGACCTGAAGATAAATATCAGATCAGACATGTTGGACCATTGTTTCATTCATCAGCTTCTTCTCTGTGTGTTGGTCACTGAGCAGGTTTGTGTAATTAAACACTGTTTAAAGTAGGGATGGCTCCTGATGTCACTTCCTGTTTGTTTTTATACTTATCAACTGTCCAACGTGTTTCAATAAGAATGTGTCTTATTTTGAAAACCTGAGGAGGACGAGTGCTCGGCCTCAGTCCACATGTTATTTACTGACACTTTCTTAGTGATCAGGAGCAGGTGAGTGCAGGTGAATGGAGTTGATGAGGTGGACGTGACTGACAGGCTGGGTGAGTGACAGATGACTGAGGGACAGTGAGCAGAGCAGAACTGAGACAAGTTAAATAAATAATGACCCAATAAGAAAGAAAGTCTGAAAAGTGAAGAAGGATTTAAGGACCTCAGAGTCTCCAGTCGACAGTTTGGACTCTCCAGTCCAGAACACAGCAGCTTCACTCCTGAATCCTGCAGCTTGTTGTGACTCAGATCCAGTTCTCTCAGATGTGAGGGGTCTGACTTCAGAGCTGAGGCCACGACTTCACAGTGAGTCTCTGAGAGTCGACAACCACAGAGTCTGTAATTAAAGAAAATATCAAATCTGTGAGAATTAAATCAGAAAACACAACATTCATACAAAACGTGATCATGTGACCCTCACCCTGGTAAATCCCCTCTTTGTTAAAGACTCCTCAAGCGAATCCTTTCAGATTTGGTTCAAGCGTTCATTCAGACTAACAGAGGAACTCATTAGATTCAGGTGGTCAGAGGTCAAAGGTCAAGGTCCCAGAACATGTTCATGGCCTCTTGAACATGATGTCTCAAGTCTGTCTTCAGGGAATTTCTTCACATTTTGACTCAAAGAGAAACTGATTAGATTTCAGTGGTCAAATGTCAAAGGTCACAGTGACCTTTGACTCTATATCTGATCTAGTTGTTCTCATATATATGTGACAGAGTTAAGAATGTACTGTATTTATTTTTATTTATAATTTGTATTTGTGAATTTTATTTTGTTATTATTTTATTTTGTTAACACTACCTGCGGAAGTGATGTTGCTGTGCACCACCTTTTGTGCTCCCCGAAGTTCTTACTTCCTGTCGGCTCTTCTTTCCCTCAGTATATTTTTGTCTCCCTGAGGGTAAGTCACCTGTGGATAAGCTCCGTGCTGTTTTATGGTTTTCTTTGATAAATGACCGGTGTAAATTTCATGTTGTATATATAAGTACATTGCGCTGTTGTTTTGAGTGTTTATATTTTTTGCAAAATGCTGTAAATTAACGTAATTTAACGTCCACAGAGATGTAATGCGGCCGCCAATTCGTTCTCGCGCCAATTATTTTGGCAGCCTTTGAAGTAAATTTATTCTATTTTGTCGATTTTTGAACTGAGAAAAAGATTTTCACAGCGAATTTTGTTGGTTTCTGCAGGTATGTGGGTTTCCTTTTTGATTTAATAACTGATTGCCCAACAATATGTTACTGGTGTGTGTAGTTTATGTAATTGATAAGGGTGTGTATACTGTGTTTTATGTACTGTAAGAAAAGTAAGCAGTGAATTTTCGTCTCACTGAGGATTTTTGAACGGAGAAAAAGGTTTTCACAGCGAATTTTGTTGGTTTCAGCAGGTGAATAAAGAACCTCAAACAAAGTCCTGAATCACGTGTCCACAACAGCTGATGTCTGACAGTCTGCAGTACCTCAACCTGGATAAAGAATAAAACTTAACTGTAAATTAAACTGAGTTAATGTGTAAAAATAACAGACACATATTCATGTCAGCACAGACTCATAACATAAAAGATAAATATGAAATCAGACATGTTGGACTAAAAACGAGTCCTGATTCAGTACAAATAGATTATTTGGACCCGGTCTCTGTCCTGCAGATCAGTTTAGGAAATCCAGAACTAAACTTAGTGTTTTAACAAGTGGCTGAATATTTAAAATGTCACATATTGATTAATGAATGGATTCAAGTTATGTATGAAGAGGAATTATGTTTAATTAGAATGAAATGATAAATTATGTATAAATGCGTTTTTATAGATATGAGATCTAAAAGTCAGTTAATTTAAAAGTCAGTCAGTGAACTGACCTCAGAGTCTCCAGTCGACAGGTTGGACTCTGTAGAAAACCACACAGCTCCTTCACTGCTGAGTCCTTCAGGTAGTTGATACTCAGATCCAGTTCTCTCAGATGAGAGGGGTTTGACCTCAGAGCTGAAGCTAGAGAAGAACAGCTGATCTCTGACAGACTGCAGCTCCACAACCTGGATAAAGAAATATGAATATTAGAATGTGTCCTCCTGTTGTTGTGGATCGTCATCATGTCAACACAGACTCTCAACATGCTGCTGACCTCAGTCCAGTCTGTGACCTGAAGATAAATATCAGATCAGACATGTTGGACCATTGTTTCATTCATCAGCTTCTTCTCTGTGTGTTGGTCACTGAGCAGGTTTGTGTAATTAAACACTGTTTAAAGTAGGGATGGCTCCTGATGTCACTTCCTGTTTGTTTCTATAATTATCAACTGTCCAACGTGTGTCAATAAGAATGTGTCTTATTTTGAAAACCTGAGGAGGACGAGTGCTCGGCCTCAGTCCACATGTTATTTACTGACACTTTCTTAGTGATCAGGAGCAGGTGAGTGCAGGTGAATGGAGTTGATGAGGTGGACGTGACTGACAGGCTGGGTGAGTGACAGATGACTGAGGGACAGTGAGCAGAGCAGAACTGAGACAATTTAAATTAATAATGACCCAATAAGAAAGAAAGTCTGAAAAGTGAAGAAGGATTTATGGACCTCAGAGTCTCCAGTCGACAGTTTGGACTCTCCAGTCCAGAACACAGCAGCTTCACTCCTGAATCCTGCAGCTTGTTTCTACTCAGATCCAGTTCTCTCAGATGTGAGGGGTCTGACTTCAGAGCTGAGGCCACGACTTCCCAGTGAGTCTTTGAGAGTCCACAACCATAGAGTCTGTAATTAAAGAAAATATCAAATCTGTGAGAATTAAATCAGAAAACACAACATTCATACAAAACGTGATCATGTGACCCTCACCCTGGTAAATCCCCTCCTTGTTAAAAACTCCTCAAGAGAATCCTTTCAGATTTGGTTCAAGCGTTCATTCAGACTAACAGAGGAACTCATTACATTCAGGTGGTCAGAGGTCAAAGGTCAAGGTTACAGAACATGTTCATGACCTCTTGAACATGATGTCTCAAGTCTGTCTTCAGGGGATTTCTTCACATTTTGACTCAAAGACAAACTGATTAGATTTCAGTGGTCAAAGGTCACAGTGACCTCATATTGTTGTTAAGTCAACATGTCAGGAACCTGGAGGGACGGACACTGCACTGGTTGGAGGTGGAGGACAAACACTGTGCTAGCTACTTGCTCAGATAGATATAGATATCTATATAGATATATAGATATCTATATCTATATAGATATATATACACAGAATGTACAATAATCTCCCTTGCACCCCACATGGTCGTATGTGTGTATTTGAAGAACGACTCATCTCCACTGATTGAACATGTTATTGATCATGTCTGGACTCACAGAGCCTTCCTGCAGTTCCTCACAGCTGGGATCAGTCTCAGTCGACCCTGGTCTGTTGTGTTGAACTCCCTCAGGTTCAACTCATCCAGAACCTCCTCTGACATCTGCAGCATGTAGGCCAGAGCTGAGCAGTGGATCTCAGAGAGTTTCTCCTTTGATCTGTTCTCTGACGTCAGGAACTGTTTCATCTGCTGATGAACTGAGTGGTCGTTCATCTCAGTCAGACAGTGGAAGATGTTGATGCTTCTGTCAGGAGAAATGTCATCACTCTTCATCTTCTTCAGGTTGTAGATGATTCTCTGGATGATCTCTGGATTGTTCTCTCTCCGACCCAGCAGGCCTCCTAAGACTCTCTGGATGAACTTTGGATTGTTCTCTCTCTGACCTAGCAGGCCTCCTAAGACTCTCTGGTTGGACTCCAGACTGAGGCCGTGAAGGAAGCGAACAAACAGGTCCAGATGACCATTTCTACTGGTGAGGGATTTCTCCATGGTTCTCTTCAGGAGGTCATCCAGGGAAAAGGTTCTGTCTCTGTTCCCATATGTTCCCAATAAGTTGTTAAGTTCTTCTGTGTTCCTCTCGGTGTAACAGTGGAACATGTAGACTGCAGCCAGAAACTCCTGAACGCTCAGATGAACAAAGCAGTAGACTGATTTCTGGAAGATCACACACTCTCTTCTGAAGATCTCAGTACAAACTCCTGAGTACACCGAGGCCTCTGTGACATTAAGACCACACTGCTCCAGGTCTTCTTGGTAGAACATGATGTTTCCTTCCTCCAGATGTTTAAGTGCCAGCCTCCCCAGCTTCAGGAGAACGTCCCTGTCAGCCTCCGTCAGCTGCTGTGGAGTCGTCTCATGTCCCTCACCGTACTTGTTGTTCTTCCTCTTTGTCTGAACCAGCAGGAAGTGTGAGTACAGGTCAGTCAGGGTCTTGGGCAGCTCTCCTCTCTGGTCTGTGGTCAACATGTGCTCCAGAACTGTAGCACTGATCCAGCAGAAGACTGGGATTTGACACATGATGTGGAGGCTCCTGGACGTCTTGATGTGTGAGATGATTCTGCTGCACAGCTCTTCATCACTGAACCTCCTCCTGAAGTACTCCTCCTTGTGGGCCTCAGTGAAGCCTCGTACTTCTGTGACCCTGTCAACACATGCAGGAGGGATCTGATTGGCCGCCGCAGGTCTGGAGGTTATCCAGACGAGAGCCGAGGGAAGCAGATTCCCCCGGATGAGGTTTGTCAGCAGCACGTTGACTGATGACCTCTGTGTGACCTCAGACACAAGCTCCCTGTGGTTGAAGTCCAGAGAAGGTCTGCTTTCATCCAGGCCGTCAAAGATGAACAAAGGTTTACAGACAGCGAGCGTCTCTGCAGTGAGCTTCTGTAACGCTGGATGGAAAACATGGAGCAGCGTGAGAAGACTGTGCTGCTGGTCCTTCACCAGGTTCAGCTCCCTGAACGAAAGCACAGCCAGCAGACCCACATCCTGGTTCTCTAAACCCTCTGCCCAGTCCAGAGTGAACTTCTGCACCGAGAAGGTTTTTCCAACGCCAGCGACGCCGTTGGTCAGGACGACTCTGATGCTGCTCTGCTGGTCAGTGGAGGCTTTAAAGATGTCGTGGACCTTGATGGGAGTGTCCTGGAGGATCTTCATCTTGGAAGCCTTCTCAAGCTGCCTCACCTCATGTTGAGTATTAACCTCTTCACTCTGTCCCTCTGTGATGTAGAGCTCAGTGTAGATCCTGTTGAGGAGGGTTCTACTTCCTGTTGCATCACTTCCTTCAGTCACATGTTCACATCTCCTCCTCACACTGAGCTTATGTTCATCTGAAACCTCCTGCAGACCACGATCTGCTGAAAGACAAGAAACAATGTGAGAGACAGAGAATCTGAGAATCTGCTGATTGTTTTCATCAGATACAGAAAAACTACAGAAAATAAAAGCTTTTTAACTTTGTGCTTTTCTAACGATGTTAAATGTTGATGCTGTATGAAGGAACAAAATAAAACCACATGTGCTGTTGTCAGAAGTGAAGACATCAGCAGACACATGTACAGTGCTGCTCTGACCGGCTGTCTGACCTCCAGCTCCTGTTCTGGATCTTTGTCCACACTGGGGACAGGAGGAGTCTCCTGAAGAACCAGACTGGTCCCAGTATGAGGTGATGCACTGTCTGCAGAACCAGTGTCCACAGCTGGTGGAGACTGGATCCTTCAGGACGTCCTGACACGAAGCACAGCAGGACGACTGCTCCTCCTCAGAAACATGACTCCTCTTCCTCTCCCTGTGAAGACATGTCCTGATAACTCACATGTCACAGTCACAGGATGTCATCACTTCTGTCAAGGAGGTTTTGTGTTCACCCAGTATGTTTGTGTGTTGGTTGGTTCGTTAGTGGGATTATAAAAAACAACAGATTACCAGTGAACTTGGTGGAAGGTTGTGGTCTGTGAACCAGATCGGGGGGGGGGGGGGGTCCTCTTTCACAGACATGTTCAGAGGACTGATGTTTACCAGTGTGTGGAATTTGGTGCAGATCCAAATCAAAATGAGTCTCTAGTGGATTTCAAAGTGGTTTCATAAGGAGCGTGTTGGTTCTTGGTGGAGGTCTGAGCTCTTTGAGTGATTCTGAGAGATTAGTCACCAACTTCAATGAAGCTGTGTCCTAATGCAGGGGCCACACTAGAGGAAACTAGATCCTCTTCAGAGCAGGTCCCAGTAGAAACAGTCTCTTACTCTGTGTGTGAGGGTCCAGGTTCTTTACTGAAGTTCAGAGGCTCAAACATGGACCAGTCACTCTTCAGAGACAGACAGCTGGACCCTGGAGACTCTGCTCTCAGTCTGTGGTCCTGACCTCTGCAAACACAAACATGTTTTTATTCAGAACACATCATTCACTGGTTCATTCTGTGAGGATTCAGTTTGGAGCTTCACATGTTTGTAGCAGGTCTCTTACTTTGTGGTTGAGGGTCCAGGTTCATTACTGAAGAATATAGGAGGTTCCATGGACATGTCACTCTTCAGAGACAGACAGCTGAACCCTGGAGACTCTGCTCTGTCCTCTTCCTCCTCATAAACACTCATCTTCAGTCTGAGAGGAAAAACACTGTGAGCTCAAACACACACAATGAAGCCAGGTGGTAAACTCAGTGTTTCTTTAACCTGAGACAGTTGAAGGTTTAATGTGTTGGACTCAGCCAATCACAGCGTCGAGTCAAACTGTTGATTTACTGACAGAAGTTCATCCTGAATCTTCTTCTCTCTAAAGTCCATGAGTAGAAAACTGACCCAGAGTCAGTGACAGTGAAATAATATGAATGAATAATATAAATGTAGCTGAACACTCACCAGCCTCAGACTTCACGTCTCCTCCGTCTGCTCCTTGAAGTGAGAACCAGTCTGAACACTTTCACTGGAGGCTCCTCCCCCTCTCTGCAGGTACTGGAAATCACATGACTCTGGGTGTGACTGTGTGTGTGACTGTGTGTGTGTGTGTGTGTATGTGTGTGTGTGTGTGTTGTGTTCACATGAAGCTGAACCTAACCCATGTTTCCTCCTGTGATCTGAAGGTTGTCATATTTGGTGTTGGAGCTGAATGTGTGACTCCATCTGCAGAACTCTGCCACGTCAGGTCACATTTATACATCATCGTGAATATTAATTATTAGTTACATGTCAGAACTGATAAGATGAACATACCAGGTATTTACAAGCAAATCCACCCACTGTAATAAGTATGAGGTCTAGATCTCATCAGTGTAGATCAGCAATACATAAATACATGTAGAACAACTACAAGTTTACATGAGGCAGAGAGAGAGAGAGACAGAGAGGGGGAGAGAGAGAGGAGGAGAGAGAGAGAGAGAGACAGAGAGAGAGAGAGAGACAGGGAGAGAGAGAGAAAGAGAGAGAGAGAGAGAGAGAGAGAGAGAGAGAGAGGGATTTTGATTTTTCACAAACACTTTATTTACATATTCTTCATTTTTACAAAACACTTGCTTACAACATTATTCAATAAATACACAAAGATGTAAAAATACTCAGTCTGTTAAAGAGTGTGTAGAGGACAGCTCATTGTTGGTGACGGTGCAGAGGATGTCATTAAAACACACAATTCTCTTAAAAGACTCGAGATCAGATATCATTGTGTAAAAAATTAGTTCGAGTCGGAGTCTTTAGAGGTTTACCACCCACACCCCCCCCCCGCTTCCTGCCCGTCTCTGTTCTCTACCCTGTTCTTCCTACTAATGTAAATGTCCATCTTGGCCTCACCTGAGAGGTGGTTCAGGATTTGCCACTTATCTTTATCTGTTTTGTTGTAGGCAGCTCCCATGATAAAAACCTTCTCAGTAAAAGTGACGTTAAAATCACTAAAAACCGCAGTTAAAAGAGTGAAGAAACTTGAAAGTCTCTTGCACTCAGTAAAAACGTGATAAATAGTTTCACGCAGGTCACAAAATGGACACTTGCTAAAAACGGTTGGATTAACTCTGTTAATTAGTCCTTTGAAGTCTCTTTGATCCAGACCTGCTGTTCACATCTGTCTCTGGATCCAGTGAAAAACACTGACTGTAAAATAATATGAATGAATAATATAAATGTAGCTGAACACTCACCAGCCTCAGACTTCACGTCTCCTCCGTCTGCTCCAAGGTACCTTGAAGTGAGAACGAGTCTGAACACTTTCACTTTCACTGGAGGCTCCTCCCCCTCTCTGCAGTTACTGGAATTCACATGACTCTGTGTGTGTGTGTGTGTGTGTGTTGTGTTCACATGAAGCTAACCCTAACCCATTTTTCCTCCTGTGATTTGAAGGTTGTTATATTTTGTGTTGGAGCTGAATGTGTGACTCCATCTGCAGAACTCTGCCACGTCAGGTCACATTCATACATCGTCCTGAATATTAATTATTAGTTACATGTCAGAACTGATAAGATGCACATACCAGGTATTTACAAGCAAATCCACCCACTGTAATAAGTATGAGGTCTAGATCTCATCAGTGTAGATCAGCAATACATAAATACATGTAGAACAACTCAGGTTTACATGAGGCAGAGAGAGAGAGAGGGGGGAGAGAGAGAGAGAGGGGGGGGAAGAGAGAGCGAGAGAGAGAGAGAGAGCTATCGTAGTGATGTCCACATCTTCTCCAAACAGGCCGATCGCTCTGATCCCAAGTTGATGAAGTTGACGGAGGACTTCCTGCTCGGCCTCGTTCAACCTGAACCGTTCACGTCTGGAGACGACGGGTCCACGAGTCAGTTTAATAAAAACCAAACAAACCAAATACAAGTGGACAGTGGACATGAAGCTGCTGGACGTCAAAGAACAGATTCGATTCAGAGCCGTTTAAAAAGTCTCTTTAATTTACATGTTCACAGAAGTTTTCATGAAGGTTTTCTGTTGATTCTCAGCTTGTAACATTTCATCTTTTTAATATTAACTAACAGGGATGTTTCACTGAGAGCATCAGATTTTAATCTCCACAGAAGATAAGAGATCAAACTTCTATCTGCTCAATGAGTTTTGTAAAGTTCTTCTTTGACAGACCAGTGGCTCAGCGGATCAGCTGGCCAGTCTGTCGTTCAGGTAGTTGGACGTCTTTGCGTCCTGCAGCATGGTTTTGGTGACGTGGTCCAGTTTCTGCTGGTAGGCCAGTCTGTAGCGGCTGTACACGTCCTCGCAGTGCGTCAGCAGGCGCTTCACGTGCACAGTGACGCTGCTGGGAGCGCCCTCCAGTCTGAAACCACAAAGACACACAACGTGAGCTGAGGTCAGAAGGTCGTCTCATGAAGGACCAGGTCGGCGTCTCACTTCTTGAAAATGTCCTCGAACAGGCTGGAGGTCAGCGGGCGGTGGCGTTTCAGCTCCTCCAGGTAAACGAAGTCTCCTTTCAGAATCACCTTCTGGAACAGAACCTCGGCCCAGTCGGGACTGACGCCGTACGCCTCCGACACCACAAACACCTGCCGCACAAAACACACAACTTCTGTTGGAGCTGCGGCTCCTTCCACATCGTGCACTTTACTTCTCAAGAGTCTTCTAACGGTCAGAAGACTCCACGCTGCGTCACCACATCACCACACTCACACAATGTGTTTTCTAAACATCAACAGACTGAAGGTTGTGAAAGTGTTTCAGTGAAGCAGGAACAGGAAGTGACCTGGTAGCATCGCGGCAGCTGGACGAGCGTGTTCAGCAGCACCGCAGGTCGCAGGTTGATGACACGTACGTCTGAGCCCTGGTTCAGGAAGTGGAGCTGAAGAGCGACTAGCTTAGCTGTGAGGACACAGCGAGTCGCCTGACGCACACACGAGTCCTAGAAACACACACACACACACACACACACACACACACACACACACACACAGACACACACACACAGTTAATAACTCTCTGTAGACATTTTACACCAGGGCCACGTTCCATTCAGCTGCTTCTGTTCTTTGAATCTTTTCCACTCATCCCCTCGTGTCTGACCTGATGTAGTCTCCAGGGTTTTCCTTGCCCCCCATCATGGTGTAGGTCTTCCCTGATCCGGATTGTCCGTAGGCCAGAATGCAGACGTTATATCCGTCCACGCAGGACGTCCACACCGGCAGAGCTCCTGCAAACACCTCCTGCTGCAGACGAGAAGCAACGAGAAGAAGAAGAAGAAGACGAAGAAGAAGATGGATGAAGGTAGAACAAGCTCCATCTGTGATGTTCTGATGACCGCGGGTTTGATACCTGCGAGCTGCTCTGAGAATAGACTTTGTCAAACTGGAACTTCTTCCTGCTTCCTTTCTGAACGACCACCACTTCCTGTTCGTCCGTTCTCTCCACGCAGGAGCTGGAGGCGGAGCTTCTCCTGCAGCGACAGAACACCCGGATGTTTCCCTGCAGCTCCAGAAGCTTGTTGTGAAGGCTCCTCCTTTCCCCCGCCTCCCTCCTGTAGAGCGACCGCAGCTCCTCCACCTCCCCGGCCGCCTCCTGCTCCACCTGGGCCAACTCCCCCGTGGCGCCCTTCAGCTGCTCCAGCCGGTTCCTCATGTCGTCCATCGCCTGATGAACCGTGGAGCCGAGCTGCTTGTTGGAGATGTTGAGCTCACGCGTCACGCGGCTCAGCCGGCGGAGATGTTCTGGGTCCACAGCAGGTTGGGTGACTGGTCCGGTGGGGGGGACAGCAGGAGCGTGAGGGTTCAGGAGAGATCTGATCCTCTCTCGGGCCTCCTGCTGGCCGGCCTCCTGCTCAGCCAGGTTCTGGTTCAGGTGCTGGACCACGTCGCCCAGGTAGTGGACCTCTCTGGCCAGGAAGCTGTTCCTCTGGAAGAGATGGTCCACTTCCTTCTCTTTGGTCTGGAGCTGCAGCCTCAGACCCTCGAGGAGCCGGTCCCGCTCCAGCAGCGCCCTGCAGGACCAAAGATAACTCATCTGAACTGAAGGGGACACGTGCATTCTGTAGCTTTAAGAACTTTCTACAACACAAAACATGGAATTTCTGCCACAAGAACAGATTCAACCAGTAAAACACTGAATGAAGCAGCTTCACGAGAGCTCAGCTGGATTCTCTGATCATTCAAGATCCTGACGTTGGTGTGAGGTCAAAGGTCAGTGTGACCTGATAACACATTCAACATGATTCAGGTTGTCACTCACAGATGAACTGATCACAGGTCAGAGGTCACAGTGACGTCATGTGAGTCTAGAGACACAACCACAGTGAGATGTTTCTAGTTGAACTAAACCAGTTCCAGTGTGAATGGTCTCTGACCTGAAGGAGTTGAGGTCGGTGTAGTCCTGGTCTCCGCTGGGAGGCGCCTGCAAGAACTGAGAGGTCGAGGACAGATCTGTTCAGTTTAAATAACAATAAAAACAATATTTCAAACAGCTGCTCACAGTCACAGCTGGACCCAGGACACTTTGTGTGGCTCCTCCTCCTCCTCCTCCTCCTTCTGGTTCTTCTGTTTGTACGTCACTCTTTAAAGACTGGATTTCTACGATGTGACTGCCAGGGGGCACTGCCTCCTCCTCCGCCTGAAAATATCACAAACAACAACTTATTAGGAGGAGAAGCTGTTTTTCAGCTCAGATTTTCTCTATCGTTGCTTCACGAAGCCTCCAAGGAACAAGAGGAGCATCTCTACCTGCATGGTTCAGGCTCTGGTTCCGCCTCTGGTTCAGGCTCTGGTTCAGGCTCTGGTTCCGCCTCTGGTTCAGGCTCTGGTTAAGGCTGACATTTATAACAAATCAAAAATTACTCAGTTAATATCAGTGACACAATAAATGAGCTCAGAGAAACAGAAATGTTTTATGTGTCTTTACAGATCCAGGTTTTACAGAAGCTCCTCGACTCTGACGGACATTATGTCAAATAAAGATTAAATCTGTTTTATTCTGAAACATTCGACTCGTTCTTTCTCATCTGAGGTGAATGTTGTCTGTGCTGCTGCTGCTGACCACCAGGGGCAGCGTCATCCTGTCATATGGATATTTACAAGCAAGTATTTAGTTACTTTGAAGTTGCAAAGTTAATATGGTACTTTTACTTTAGTACATATTATCAATTTATTTTTTTAGGGCACTACTACAACATGAAAGTTGAGTTAAAGTCCAGATTTTTCTTCCAAAATGATCTCAAATTTAAAAATAATCTAAAATTGACATTGTTTCCAACTGACAACATTCAGAACAAATAGAAAAACACACGTCTGGTCACTGTCACAACAATTTTTATTGGATGATGGATTTAAAAAAACGTATACGAAAAATAGAGATTCATTTGTAGCTTTAAAGCTTCCGGTGGTTCGATTCCGAGCAGCTGTTTGGCCCTTTTCAAACCAGGAGGACATCATCATCACCATCATTATCTTTATTCTTCTGTGGAGCAGCTGCAGGACGTTCTGTCTGAGTGTCAGTTGATTAGAGTTAGAACCGACACAAGATGTAAACACACAGTTTTCTCTGAGCTAACATGGAAAAATGTTGAGTTTATCAAGGAATCCACAGAGGAACAATTATTGTAAAGTTTAAAATGATTCATATCAATGGCTGCTAATAGAAAAGGATATTTACTAAATTGACTAGGTTGAAATTCAACTTACGAGGTCCAATGATTGTTTTTGTGATTTTAAACATCACGAATTTGATAAAACCAAACATCTTCCACAGGAGCCACTGACCTCAACACTGACCTCAACACTGACCTCAACACTGACCTCAACACTGACCTCAACACTGACCTCAGACACTGACCTCAACACTGACCTCAACACTGACCTCAGACACTGACCTCAACACTGACCTCGGGCGTCTGACACGTTGGTTTGTGGACTGAAGTAAAGAAACTCAGCTGGAGGAGTCTTTGGAAATGGCCTCCACGAAGTTGGGGGCCGACATGAGGATTGCGATGGTGCAGATGATGGTGAAGACTGAGAACGCCACCAGACAAAAGCAGTTGATCACCGCAGCAGCAAACCTCCACTCGCTGCAGACCGTCTCCTCCTCGTCCCGCCCCCGGAAACGCCCGGCGATGTACCTGACCTCCTCCAGGATCTGGTTAAGCTCCGCCTCCAGCATTGAGCTCCCTCCCGCTCCGACTCTTCTTCCGCCCCCCTGCTCTCAGCACATCCTCCTCGCCAGCCATGCCGCCTCCCACCAGCTGCGGACACAGGAGCTCTGGTTCGGGGGGCGTGGCTTAGTGCAAACCCTCCACGCCCTGGAATCCATTGGTTACCTGTGGGTGGCGTCGCAGTGACCCCCGGCTGACGCTGAGCTGAGACACCAGGAGAGAAGATATGTGAGAAGCTTCAACTTCAAGGTGACGGAGGGATGAAGGACGAGAAGACAGATGAGACACTGACGGAGGTTCTCACCGATCAGAGGAACAGAGTCTGACGTCATGATCTCAGCCACGAGCAGCATGAAGAGCGTCAGAGAGCAACACGGTGACACCTGCACAGACGTGAACCAGTTAAACCAGCGACTGGAGCTGGGATCCACCTGCGTGACCTTTGTGTGACCAACATTAGGACCTTGTGTGAGGGGGTGAGGAGGTCAGAGGTCAGAGGTTATTTACACAGAAAGGAACCAGATCAATAAAAACACCAGAACCAAGAAAAAGCTCATGATCTGAGACGCACAAAGACACACAACCTGAGGATCTTTAAACACGTCACATTGTTGATGTGGTGATTTCAGTTTGGCTCCAGGATCCTGTTCAGTGATTTCCTCTGAGCGTGAACGGGTTAATTAACGACTTCTGTTAATCGTGTAGAACGAGACAAATTCAAACCAGTCGGGAGCAGAGGGACACACCAGTAGATCACATGGAATCTTCTCTGTGCAGCTCAGATGGTTTGTAACTGGATAACTGTTCACATTAGTCCTAAATATCATAAATCATATTGTTAAGCTGGTTTTCTGATAACTGTAATAAATCAATACTCCGGTTCAGAACTGATCCTTATTCAAATGGCTCTCTGCAATGCTAGTAAGTTAAGCTGGTTTTCTGAAAACTTAATATATATTAATCACCAATAAAAAGCTCAAACTGTTATTCTGGATCTTTGCTAAGAGTCTGGTAACATCACACATTATTCAAGGAGACGTCTCACTCATGAGTCTTGTGAGACTTTGGTTGTTTCATGGAGACAAAGGTGGAAACGTGAGCGAGAGAGAAGAAGCTAAATCAAAGTAGAACCCAGTGAGGTTCCTCTGGTGAGAGTCAGTGGAGACGGCTTCATGCTGCTGACTCAGCTCCTCTCCTCTCTCAGGTACTTGTTCTACTGGAAAGTAGAATTTGTACTTACTCAATTTGGAATTTAACTGAAACTTTGTCTTCAAACGACTCTGAAAACAATTTGTTCTTCCAGAGAAACAAGAGAACTACTTCCTGCTGTGTGACGTTCTTCCAGAAGACCGACTCCTCCGAGAGAGGCTCCAACAGAAACGACTGGTGAGTCCAACCAATCAGATTCTGTGGATAAACACACACTCCCTGTCCTCGGGGTTTGGTTTAGGAGGAGGACTTCTTCTTCTTCTTCTGTGGTGTTTCCTCAGTGTGGTTTCTCTTGGCAGGAGGAGGTGCTGGAGCAGCAGCAGCAGGAGAGAGACGACGGCAGCTTCCAGCGTCTCTGCATGTTCTGCAGCGACGAGTTCGCTGGAAACAGGTTCTTCACATGAAGCTTTAAATAAAAACACCTCCTGATGGAATATGAACCAGAAATACAAATGAAACATGAAATATATTGGTTATATTTCAGGATTTACTCTGAAAATCAGGGGAAAGAAATCCAGAATCTTCTTTTTCCATCAGAGCAGAACCGATGTTACATGAATATATTAAAATAATCAAGTAATAGATATTTTAAATAAATATACTGTCAGTTATATTTATTGATCATCTCCAGGTCATCTCTGCTGAACCACATGGCCCGAGAACATTCCTTCAGCATCGGACTCCCGGACAACATCGTGTTCTGCAACGAGTTCCTGGACACGCTGCAGAACAAACTGGACAAGTAGGAATCAGACACGTTCCAATGGGTTTGATTATTGATTCATCATCTGTTCAATATCAGAAACTGATCACATCATGAATGACAGCTGATGCTCTGCAGATGTCAGGTCACTTTTTGATTTGGTCTGACGTCATTACGGTAAGCGTGCTGCGTCATTTCCTGTTTTCTTGCCACTGATGGTGGTCGCTCTGCGAATTAGCTCCGCTGCTAAAACACAACTGTTTCTCTGTAGCACTACAGCTAAAATCACCGGTCTGTAGTTAAACACTCGCACATACCAACCCTTACTCTATCGTGCTTAGTGATTCTGTGTTCTGTTTGAGCTCACCCTCGCAGCTCTATAGCAGCGATGTCTTCTCTCTCTCCCTGTTGCTCCACTGCTCTCTCTCTTGCTCCGAGTGTCTCATGTTTACTTACTCCTCTGCCTCCCTTAACAGTAGTGGTACATGTAATAAATGTAGTGTGTTGATAGCGATGGAGGCGAGGCTTAGCGACTTAGAAGCTCGGCTCAGCAGCTTAGAAACTCCGTTAGCTGTAGTTAGCCGGCTCCCGCTAGCCGCGGAGCCACCTAGCTTATCACGTGGCTTAGCCTTAACTAGCAGTCCCCAGACTAGTCCCGTGCAGCCGGGAGCGCAGGGCAGCTGGGTGACAACCCGGAGGGGGCATAGTGCTAGACTTAAAAAGCCCACGATTAAAGAGCCACCAGCTCACGTCTCAAATAGATTCGCTCCACTCAGCGAGGCACCCGCTGATAAACAGACTCTGATTATTGGCGACTCGGTTCTGAGAAACGTCAGGTTAGCGACACCAGCGACTATAGTTAACTGTATCCCAGGGGCCAGAGCCGGCGACATCGAATCTAAACTTAAGTTAATGGCTAAAACTAAAAAAGGTAAATACAATAAAATCGTAATTCACGTCGGCAGCAACGACTCCCGGCTTCGTATGTCGGAGGTCACTAAAGTGAATGTTGAGTCTGTGTGTGCTTTTGCTAAAACGATGTCGGACAAAGTAGTTTTCTCTGGCCCGCTCCCTAATACAACAGGTGATGACATGTTTAGCCGCATGTTGTCTTTTAACCGCTGGCTGTCGAAGTGGTGTCCTGTAAACGGTGTGGGCTTTATAGATAATTGGCTAACTTTTTCGACAAAACCTGGTCTTGTTAGGAGAGACGGCGTTCATCCCACTTGGGATGGAGCAGCTCTCTTATCTAGGAATATTACTCAGTCTATTACATGACAACCCATAGTTGGGACCAGGAAGCAGAGCTGCAGTGCTAAACACTTCTCTGCGCTCCCTCTGGATCAATCACAAAACCCCATAGAGATTGTGTCTGTTCACCGTCCGATTAAATTATTGAAATTAAACAATAACAGAGCGAGAACTCCACACAAAAATTTAATACAAATAAAAACAACCTCTGAAACAATACAGGAAACCCAGACTTTTAAATGTGGTCTTTTAAACATTAGATCACTGGAAAAAAAGGCTCTTTTAGTTAATGAAATAGTCTCCGATTACAACATAGATTTATTGTCCCTCACTGAGACGTGGCTACATCCTGATGAATATGTCAGTCTAAATGAATCTACTCCCCCCAGTCATATCAATTCACAGGTTCCTAGAGAAATTGGGCGAGGAGGTGGAGTTGCTGCTATTTTTAACTCCAGTCTATCAATTAATCCTAAACCTAAACTCAGCTACAAATCATTTGAATGTCTGGTTCTTAGTCTTCCACGCCAATCCAGGAACCACCAACAGCCTATCATATTTGCCGTAGTTTACCGTGCTCCCAGGGCTTATACTGAATTTTTAAAGGAATTCCCTGAGTTTTTATCAAACTTAGTCCTAAAGACCGATAAAATTATTATTGTTGGTGACTTTAATATTCATGTTGATAATAATAAAGATTGCCTTAGCGTAGCATTTATTTCAATACTAGACTCTATTGGTTTCAGTCAGTGTGTGCACAAACCTACTCATTGTGGTAACCACACACTTGACCTTGTATTATCGTACGGTGTCGGAATTGAAAATTTAACAGTACTTCCGCGCAATCCAGTTCTATCAGACCATAATTTAATAACCTTTGATTTTTCAATAACTGAATATATGCCACTAATAAAAAATTCATTTTCTAGATGTCTACCTGATAGTGCTGTAGCTAAATTTAAGGAAATAATCCCAATTACATTTAAACCCGTATTAGCAGTAGATATAAACAACAAATTCTTTAAAACCCTGAGCTCCATTGAGATCGACCACCTCGTCGATAGCTCTGCAGACTCATTACGATTAACATTAGACTCAATAGCGCCTCTAAAAAAGAAAAATGTCAAACATAGTAAATTAGCTCCGTGGTATAATTCCCAGACAAATGAGTTAAAACAATTATCAAGAAAACTAGAAAGGAAGTGGCGCTCCAGCAACCATGTTGAAAATCTAATAGACTGGAAGAATAGTGTTAAAGAATATAAAAAGGCTCTCCACAAAGCAAGAGCCGCCTACTATTCAAAACTAATAGAAGAGAATAAAAACAACCCCAGGTTTCTCTTCAGCACTGTAGCCAGGCTGACAGAGAGTCACACCTCCACCGAACCCAGTATTCCTCGATCCCTAAATAGCAATATCTTTATGACCTTTTTTAATGATAAAATTCAAACTATTAGAAATAAAATCAACCATCTCCTGCCCTCAATTGGCACTAATACCCTCCCAACAACAGAGATCTCAGAAACGGCTGAGAATCCTACCCTTTACTTAGACAGCTTCTCTCTGATCACCCGTGATCAGTTTACCAAATTAATCTCAGGTTCTAAACCAACAACCTGTATCTTAGATCCCATTCCTACCAAATTACTTAAAGAAATTCTGCCCCTAATTGATAGTTCGTTACTTAACATCATCAATCTGTCATTATCATCAGGTTATGTACCACAGTCTTTTAAAATAGCTGTCATCAAACCCCTACTCAAAAAACCCACCCTAGACCCAGAGGTTTTAGCCAATTACAGACCAATATCTAATCTCCCCTTCGTCTCTAAAATCTTAGAAAAAGTTGTTGCCAATCAGCTGTGTGAGTTTCTCCGGGAAAATAATATATATGAAGACTTTCAATCGGGGTTTAGAGCCAATCACAGTACAGAGACAGCCTTGGCAAAAGTCACTAATGACCTTTTAATAGCCTCAGATCAGGGACTTGTGTCTGTCCTCGTTCTGTTAGATCTCAGTGCAGCATTCGACACAATTGACCATCAAATTTTATTACAAAGACTCAAACAGTTAATTAACATTAATGGAACCGCCCTTAACTGGTTTAAATCGTATTTTTCTGATCGCTCCCAATTTGTGCAAATTAATGATGAGTCATCTGTGCGCACCAAAGTTAACCATGGTGTTCCACAGGGCTCTGTGCTCGGCCCAATTTTATTCTCATTATATATGCTTCCACTAGGAAACATTATCAGGACACACTCGGTAAATTTCCACTGCTATGCGGATGACACCCAGTTATATTTGTCAATAAAACCTGAACAAAGTAATCAATTAACTAAACTTCGAACATGTCTCAAGGACATAAAAACCTGGATGACCCGCAATTTTCTCTTATTAAACTCAGACAAAACAGAGGTTATAATACTTGGCCCCAAACACCTTAGAGATGCATTATCTAATGATATAGCTGCGCTAGACGACATTGCCCTTGCTTCCAATGAAACCGTCAGGAACTTGGGAGTGATCTTCGATCCTGATTTATCCTTTAATTCTCACTTAAAACAAATTTCTAGGACCGCTTTTTTCCACTTACGTAATATTTCCAAAATTAGACATGTCCTTTCCCAAAAAGATGCAGAAAAACTAGTCCACGCCTTTGTTACATCGAGACTGGACTATTGTAATTCATTATTATCTGGCTCCAGCAGTAAGTCGTTAAAGACTCTACAGCTTGTCCAAAATGCCGCAGCACGTGTCCTGACGAGAACAAAGAGAAGAGAGCACATTTCTCCAGTATTAGCGTCGCTACACTGGCTTCCAGTTAAATCTAGAATAGAATTTAAAATTCTCCTCCTCACCTTCAAGGCCCTTAATAATATGGCGCCTTTTTACCTTAAAGAGCTGTTAGTACCTTATAAACCCGCTAGAGCACTCCGCTCCCAGAATTCAAGCCTACTTGTCGTCCCTAAATTCTCTAAAAAAAGAGTAGGAGCCAGAGCTTTTAGCCATCAAGCCCCTCGGCTGTGGAATAATCTACCACTTTCAGTTCGGGAGGCAGATACCATCTTTTCATTTAAGAGTAGGCTCAAAACCTTCCTTTTTGATAAAGCTTATAGTTAGAGCTAATTAGTGCGGCAGAACATTACTTGTTCTATTTTATGACACATGACACACGGAGCTTCTCTTTCCAGCTTCTCCTTCCTCTTCTCCATCCCTATCCCCCTTCCCCGGAATCCCTTTGCTTTATCACCCGCAGATCCAGGGCCTCTGTGGCCGCACCATGGATTGCGGTTTGTGGATCGTACACCGGGGGTCGCGGTGGTGGATCCATTGTGGCGGATTCTGGGCTGATCGTGGTGCTGGTGGCGGACCCTGTGTCGCGTTGGCATTGGGCACGGGCGGTGGACCAGGACCGCGGTGGTGGCTTGTGATGGGTCCTGGTGGGCGGCGGTGGACGGTGACTGAGGACTGGAGTGGCGTCTGGTCTGGATGGTGGATCGTGGTCTAGATGGTTGCTGAGCATGGACTGTGCTTGCAGCGGGACTGCTTGGCATGTCATGTTGGGGTTGTCCTTCGGGATGTCTACCCTCATCAAATGCTGCTAGAGACTTTGATTATTGATGATGTTTTCCTACACGTGGCATCTATTGCACTTCTGTCCGTCCTGGGAGAGGGATCCCTCACATGTGGCTCTCTCTGAGGTTTCTACATATTTTTACCCTGTTAAAAGGGTTTTTAGTAGTTTTTCCTTACTCTTGCTGAGGGTTAAGGACAGAGGATGCCACACCCTGTTAAAGCCCTATGAGATGAATTGTAATTTGTGAATATGGGCTATACAAATAAAATTTGATTGATTGATTGATTGTGTTAAGTTTAGAACAGATTTAATCAAGTGTTGTCTTCTTGTGTGTTAATGTTGTGTTGTGCTTCCTCTGCTCAGTCTGCAGTGTTTGTACTGTGAGAAGACGTTCAGAGATAAAACCACATTGAAAGTCTTCATTTGATTTCCTGTTGTGTGGTGAGCTTTACAACAACTGAAGCTTTGTGGGGTTTGGTTATTGTGTTGTTTGTTTCAGGACTCACACGACTTCGATCTTCACAAGCTGAGGACAGAACTCAGTGAGTGAAACATCAGCAACCTCCAGAACCTGCATCATCTGTGACATGAGATCTTTGTCTTCAGGCAGTTCAACAGATTACACAACTGTTTGTTCTTCTACACAAGAGAAGCAACAACAGTGTGTAGTCAGAAGAGAAGCAGGACACGAAACTCTTCAGTCCCTAAATCACAATGTGAAACCAAAACCAACCAGATCCACAGAAACTGAAGAGAAACACGTGAAGCTTCAGACTCGGATCAGAACTCGAGTCTTGATTCACAGATTCACAGACGATGCAGATTGAAATGCAGACGTTTGAATATTGATGAGACGCTCTGTGTTCACCTCTCGCTGTCTGCTCCTCTCAGACCTCAGGTTCTACCAGCAGGTCAAACTGGTGAACTTCATCCGGAGGCAGATCCACCAGAGCCGCTGCTACGGCTGCGAGGGGAAGTTC
The DNA here is from genome assembly GCF_947347685.1 of Pleuronectes platessa. Classification (NCBI taxonomy): domain Eukaryota; kingdom Metazoa; phylum Chordata; class Actinopteri; order Pleuronectiformes; family Pleuronectidae; genus Pleuronectes; species Pleuronectes platessa. Next base: position 1,417,863 of record NC_070632.1, read on the forward strand.
CTCTCCAGAGCCGACGTGCTGCGCCACATCGCGGCTGCAGGTCACGTGATGAAGCTGCCAGACGTGTCCACCTGGGACCAGCCGCAGTGCGTCCAACACCAGTTCATGTCTTCATGGTTCAGTTGTTTCCCAGTGGGGGGGGGGGGGGGGTCACTGCTCCTTCATCCTTATGAACTCAGGAGTGAACGTCTCTGTGGTCCTTCTCTCCTCAGGTATTACTTCCCCACGTATGAGAACGACGCCCTCTTGTGTTCGTTATCTGACAGTGACGAGGCTGAAAGTGAGGAGACGAGTCACGGCGAGGACGTCCCGGTGATCGCAGAGGACGTGTCCAACCTCAGAGCCCTGAGACAGACCAGCGTCCTCAACCAGCTGCTGAAGAAGAGAAGCTAGGACGAGGGACAGACAGCGGAGTGAAGACGTCTTCCTCTTTTCTTCTGGACTCTTCTTCACTCGCACTTTGTGAAAAGACAAACTGACCCGACGCAGCCGGAACGTGAACTTCAACACTTTACTTCACACAAATGTTCATTCAGTCAATAAAGAGGATGATCGTCATCAGAAGAACTTTATTACTTTCAGTACAAATAACACTGAGACCAGTGGAACCAGTAAGATTGTCTGTTTACAAACGAGAATTCAGAACCAAACTAAAAGAGATGAATATGATTCTGTGTAATAAACCGTGAGGTTGAAACCTGGTCCAGAGTCAGTTTTTCTTCTACTGGTTCTTCACTGGTGCGATGTTCTGCTTCACTTTCCCGAGAGTAACCTGTCACACACACACACACACACACACACACACACACACACACACACACACACACACACACACACACACACACACATCTCTGTGTAAACTGACTCCTCATGTCGTTTTGATGAACCTCTGTCAGGTCACATGTGTCACAATGAGACAATTAGTCTCATTTGGATCCTCAGTGAAGTATTTTAAAGATGTTTCTTCTGTAAAACAGCAGAAAGCCATGTGGTCGCCCTCAATCCAATCAGTGAGCTCCATTAACTGCACCAGATCAAATCCAATCTGTTCCCAAACCAGCCAGAACCGGACTGAAGACAAGAGTTTAATGATCCTGAGGAGAAAACAGAGCAAAGAACTTCAGGTAGAAAAAATGAACAGATAAACACATGGAGTTCTGTTCTATATGTTTTCAATATATTCAATGAAAGGGACATTTTATTTTAATATTCCATTTAAAGTCACGCAGCACAAAGTGAAGACAAATCCTCCACGTTGAGTCAGAGAGGAGAACAACAGGAGGATTTAGATTTGTTCCACGTTGAAGAAAACGTTCATATAATGAGAATAAACCCCGGGAGGAGAAGTGGTTCTGTCTGGAGCTCTTCTCCTTCTGGACCGAAGATCTTTCACCATCTCATCTCAAACTGCTTCTACTAAACATAAATATCATCTTCATCTGAACTTCAGAGACTTTTCCCACAAATCCTCTCGAACCTGAAACCAGAGCAGAGGTTGAGGAATGTGCATCAACTGGATGTGATGGTGAATGAATGAAATCCACTGATAAATAATCCATAATAAATGTATTGATCTGCTGTCAGGTTGTTTATATTGAGACATATTGATCAGATGTAGAATTTCATTATGAGCACAAACTTTTCCTTATAAGTGGGTTAGGGTTTGTATGAAACGTCCTCAGGTCAGTTTTCTATTAAATATGAAAAATGTTTATTAAACAGTTTCCTCAGAGACTTAAAGATGCTCTGCTCTTCATCGACTCTTCTTCATTCTGTAAATGTCTCATTCACTTTTCTTCTGCTGGTTTCCATTATGTCAAACTGGTGATTTTGTTCTTTTACCTGCACCAAGGACGAGATGTTTCCACCAGTTTGTTTGAAGAGGAAAGAAAAGCTGAGTCATGATTCCAGTGAAGTCGGTGGAAGGATGTTTATTGAGCATTAAAGCAGAGACAAGTAGAAACAGAACTTTTCTCTCTGAGATGTTTTTCTTCTCGTTACATCTGGTTTGTCACAGAGGAAATGATCCATGTGTTTGAGTCATAGACTGAATATAAAGGCTTTGACTGGGATGTGCTGCTGTTATACTGCAGCGCCACCTGTGGGTCAAAAGTAGAAAAGCCACCACCGCTCTGCACCTGATGCAGAAATGAAAACGTCCCATTTTTAAATCCAGAGTTTTGATCTTTTGTGTCAAAGACAAAACTCTGATTTTAAACTCAAAGTGATTTCAATGTGTTGAACTTTGTGTTGAACTAAATCAATTTGTGACGTGAATCCAGGAACTTTAAGATCATAAACAAACATATACACAGAATGTGGTTCTACACACATGGAGACACACTGAGGGACAAAGGTGGACAATAATAAAGACAAACTTAAACACACTGTATGTGAGTCTTTATAGAGGGTTTATATATTCTGCTTGTGTTGTGTCATTTCAATAAACACATTCTTCATGTAAATAAACACAATCGGGGCAGGAGGGTTGCTGGTTTGAATCCGGTTCAGATGGGGTCTTCCTGTGTGGAGTCTGCATGTTCTCCCCGTGTTTTCTCCAGGTGCTCCGGCTTCATCTCACAAACACATGCAGATTAGGGGTTGTGTAGATTGGAGACTACACACAAGCTGCTGCTGCTTCAGCCTCTGGATCCTCAGGACACAGCTCAGCCTCCGTCCACACACACTGTCCTCTTCACACTGTCCTCTTCACACTGTCCTCTTCCTGTTGAGAGAAGAAGACATCAGTGTCACAGAGACTCACTTCATCAGCTGTGAGTCAGTGATGCAGCTCATCCAGTAGAAAGAGCAGCAGGGACTTCAGTCCTGTTCAGAGGTGGAGCAGCTTCCTCTCTGCTTCATGTTCACGTGTTGGAATGAACACGCTAAGAGCTCAGTGTGTGTCCTCTGCATGTCAAAGTGCAGAGTGGACACCTGAGAGGTGGATTTACTGCTGTTACAGGTGAAGCCATGTTTCACTGTGTGTTGATGAACATCTGCTTCTGACAAACTGGGACCAGAGGAGACAGATGGACCTCAGCAGAGGTTCTGCTCTGTATAAAGAGCTCCTGGTTACCATGTGATGAGGAGAGGCTTCAGTCCCACTGATCTCAGAGCTGTGACAAAGATCCACCTGATCAGTTCTTCACTGATGAAGTGAGAGGACAAACTGTCTCAGATCAGATGAAGACGACACCGATAAATAACTCGAGGCCACGAGATCTGAATCTGTTGTTTACTAACAAGACGAGTGGAAGACAAGAAGACACACACTGTCTCACTGTCTCTGAGGACACACACTGTCTCTGAGGACACACACTGTCTCTGAGGACACACACTGTCTCTGAGGACACACACTGTCTCTGAGGACACACTAACTCACTGTCAATGAGGACACACACTGTCTCACTGACTCTGAGGACACACACTGTCTCACTGTATCTGAGGACACACACAGTCTCTGAGGACACACACTGTCTCTGAGGACGCACACTGTCTCTGAGGACGCACACAGTCTCTGAGGACACACACTGACTCACTGTCTCTGAGGACACACACTGTCTCACTGTCTCTGAGGACACACACATGGACCTGTCTCCAGGAAGCTGAGGTCATCTGGTGTTTTGGGGACAGGATGAGTCTGGAGACATTGAGATGTTCTGGGTGAGTTAGAGATCAACTGAACCAACCAGACGTTGATTTAAACTTCCCTTATCCGTCCCTTTAAGGAGAGTGTGCACCACACAACAGTGTAGAGTCACTGTGGTCAGTGGGCGGAGCTTCTATACGGGTTGATCTCCAACTTAACCTGGAGCAGGTTAGCTGTCATCAGAAGTTACCATGGTGATTTACCTGGTTAAGAAGTGGACGAGCTTCGTAGAACTGAAAAAACTAAACCTGAAGTTAACCTGATAACCACAAATCCTGCTTGGTAGCACAGACCCTGGATCTGTGATACTGACTGTGTTTAGTAACATACTGATGAAAGCAGCGTGGACTGACTCCAACCATCTACTGACCTCAGAGTCTCCAGTCGACAGGTTGAACTCTGCTGTAGATCAAGAAGCTCCTTCACTGCTGCTGAGTGCTGCAGGTTGTTGTAGCTCAGATCCAGTTCTCTCAGATGAGAGGGGTTTGACCTCAGAGCTGAAGCCAGAGAAGAACAGCTGATCTCTGACAGTCTGCAGTCCTCCAACCTGAATAAAGAAATATGAATATTAGAATGTGTCCTCCTGTTGTTGTGGATCGTCATCATGTCAACACAGACTCTCAACATGCTGCTGACCTCAGTCCAGTCTGTGACCTGAAGATAAATATCAGATCAGACATGTTGGACCATTGTTTCATTCATCAGCTTCTTCTCTGTGTGTTGGTCACTGAGCAGGTTTGTGTAATTAAACACTGTTTAAAGTAGAGATGGCTCCTGATGTCACTTCCTGTTTGTTTCTATACTTATCAACTGTCCAACGTGTTTCAATAAGAATGTGTCTTATTTTGAAAACCTGAGGAGGACGAGTGCTCGGCCTCAGTCCACATGTTATTTACTGACACTTTCTTAGTGATCAGCAGCAGGTGAGTGCAGGTGAATGGAGTTGATGAGGTGGACGTGACTGACAGGCTGGGTGAGTGACAGGTGACTGAGGGACAGTGAGCAGAGCAGAACTGAGACAATTTAAATAAATAATGACCCAAAAAGAAAGAAAGTCTGAAAAGTGAAGAAGGATTTAAGGACCTCAGAGTCTCCAGTCGACAGTTTGGACTCTCCAGTCCAGAACACAGCAGCTTCACTCCTGAATCCTGCAGCTTGTTGTTTCCACTCAGATCCAGTTCTCTCAGATGTGAGGGGTCTGACTTCAGAGCTGAGGCCACGACTTCCCAGTGAGTCTCTGAGAGTTCACAACCCCAGAGTCTGTAATTAAAGAAAATATAAAATCTGTGAGAATTAAATCAGAAAACACATCATTCATACAAAACATGATCATGTGACCCTCACCCTGGTAAATCCCCTCTTTGTTAAAAACTCCTCAAGAGAATCCTTTCAGATTTGGTTCAAGCGTTCATTCAGACTAACAGAGGAACTCATTACATTCAGGTGGTCAGAGGTCAAAGGTCAAGGTTACAGAACATGTTCATGACCTCTTGAACATGATGTCTCAAGTCTGTCTTCAGGGGATTTCTTCACATTTTGACTCAAAGACAAACTGATTAGATTTCAGTGGTCAAAGGTCAAAGGTCACAGTGACCTCATATTGTTGTGAAGTCAACATGTCAGGAACCTGGAGGGACGGACACTGCACTGGTTGGTGGTGGAGGACAAACACAGAGTGGGAAGTCTGGTTTGACAAGAAAGAAGAATAAACTATATTTCCTGCTTCTTCAGTTCAAAGGAACCGTCAGTGATTCAGTGATCGTCTCCTCACACTGTGCTGTTTGATCATATATATATATATATAGATATACACAGTATATACAACAACCTCCCTTGGACCCCACATGGTCGTATGTCTGAACCCTCAAACTCCAGCACAGTGATCACATTGGATTTCACTCTCCACATCTGATCTAGTTGAGAACGAAAGATGTAAATAATAAGAATAACTTTATCAAACACACACACGCACGCACGCACACACACACACACACACACACACACACACACACACACACACACACACACACACACACACACACACACACACACACACACACACACACACACACACACACACACACACACACACACACACACACACACACACACACACACACACACACACACACACTCCACTGATTGAACATGTTATTGATCATGTCTGGACTCACCGAGCCTTCCTGCAGTTCCTCACAGCTGGGATCAGTCTCAGTTGACCCTGGACTGATGTGTTGAACTCTGACAGGTCCAACTCATCCAGAACCTCCTCTGACATCTGCAGCATGTAGGCCAGAGCTGAGCAGTGGATCCCAGAGAGTTTCTCCTCTGATCTGTTCTCTGACGTCAGGAACTGTTTCATCTGCTGATGAACTGAGTGGTCGTTCATCTCAGTCAGACAGTGGAAGATGTTGATGCTTCTGTCAGGAGAAATGTCATCACTCTTCATCTTCTTCAGGTTGTAGATGATTCTCTGGATGATCTTTGGATTGTTCTCTCTCCGACCCAGCAGCCATCCTGAGACTCTCTGGATGATCTTTGGATTGTTCTCTCTCCGACCCAGCAGCCATCCTAAGACTCTCTGGATGATCTCTGGATTGTTCCCTGTCCGACCCAGCAGGCCTCCTAAGACTCTCTGGTTGGACTCCAGACTGAGGCCGTGAAGGAAGCGAACAAACAGGTCCAGATGACCATTTGTACTGGTGAGGGATTTCTCCATGGTTCTCTTCAGGAGGTCATCCAGGGAGAAGGTGTCTGTGTTCCCATTTGTTCCCAAGAAGTTGTTGAGTTCTTCTGTGTTCCTCTCGGTGTAACAGTGGAACATGTAGACTGCAGCCAGAAACTCCTGAACGCTCAGATGAACAAAGCAGTAGACTGATTTCTGGAAGATCTCACACTCTCTTCTGAAGATCTCAGTACAAACTCCTGAGTACACCGAGGCCTCTGTGACATTAAGACCACACTGCTCCAGGTCTTCTTGGTAGAACATGATGTTTCCTTCCTCCAGATGTTTAAGTGCCAGCCTCCCCAGCTTCAGGAGAACGTCCCTGTCAGCCTCCGTCAGCTGCTGTGGACTCGTCTCATGTCCCTCACCGTACTTGTTGTTCTTCCTCTTTGTCTGAACCAGCAGGAAGTGTGAGTACAGGTCAGTCAGGGTCTTGGGCAGCTCTCCTCTCTGGTCTGTGGTCAACATGTGCTCCAGAACTGTAGCACTGATCCAGCAGAAGACTGGGATTTGACACATGATGTGGAGGCTCCTGGACGTCTTGATGTGTGAGATGATTCTGCTGCACAGCTCTTCATCACTGAACCTCCTCCTGAAGTACTCCTCCTTCTGGGCCTCAGTGAAGCCTCGTACTTCTGTGACCCTGTCAACACATGCAGGAGGGATCTGATTGGCCGCCGCAGGTCTGGAGGTTATCCAGACGAGAGCCGAGGGAAGCAGATTCCCCCGGATGAGGTTTGTCAGCAGCACGTTGACTGATGACCTCTGTGTGACCTCAGACACAAGCTCCCTGTGGTTGAAGTCCAGAGAAGGTCTGCTTTCATCCAGGCCGTCAAAGATGAACAAAGGTTTACAGACAGCGAGCGTCTCTGCAGTGAGCTTCTGTAACGCTGGATGGAAAACATGGAGCAGCGTGAGAAGACTGTGCTGCTGGTCCTTCACCAGGTTCAGCTCCCTGAACGAAAGCACAGCCAGCAGACCCACATCCTGGTTCTCTAAACCCTCTGCCCAGTCCAGAGTGAACTTCTGCACCGAGAAGGTTTTTCCAACGCCAGCGACTCCGTTGGTCAGGACGACTCTGATGCTGCTCTGCTGGTCAGTGGAGGCTTTAAAGATGTCGTGGACCTTGATGGGAGTGTCCTGGAGGATCTTCATCTTGGAAGCCGTCTCAAGCTGCCTCACCTCATGTTGAGTATTAACCTCTTCACTCTGTCCCTCTGTGATGTAGAGCTCAGTGTAGATCCTGTTGAGGAGGGTTCTACTTCCTGTTTCATCACTTCCTTCAGTCACATGTTCACATCTCCTCCTCACACTGAGCTTATGTTCATCTGAAACCTCCTGCAGACCACGATCTGCTGAAAGACAAGAAACAATGTGAGAGACAGAGAATCTGAGAATCTGCTGATTGTTTTCATCAGATACAGAAAAACTACAGAAAATAAAAGCTTTTTAACTTTGTGCTTTTCTAACGATGTTAAATGTTGATGCTGTATGAAGGAACAAAATAAAACCACATGTGCTGTTGTCAGAAGTGAAGACATCAGCAGACACATGTACAGTGCTGCTCTGACCGGCTGTCTGAGCTCCAGCTCCTGTTCTGGATCTTTGTCCACACTGGGGACAGGAGGAGTCTCCTGAAGAACCAGACTGGTCCCAGTATGAGGTGATGCACCGTCTGCAGAACCAGTGTCCACAGCTGGTGGAGATTGGATCCTTCAGGACGTCCTGACACGAAGCACAGCAGGACGACTGCTCCTCCTCAGAAACATGACTCCTCTTCCTCTCCCTGTGAAGACATGTCCTGATAACTCACATGTCACAGTCACAGGTTGTCATCACTTCTGTCAAGGAGGTTTTGTGTTCACCCAGTATGTTTGTGTGTTGGTTGGTTCGTTAGTGGGATTATAAAAAAACAACAGATTACCAGTAAACTTGGTGGATGGTTGTGGTATGTGAACCAGATCAGAGGGGGGGGGGGGTCTTTCACAGACCAGTTCAGAGGACTGATGTTTACCAGTGTGTGGAATTTGGTGCAGGTCCAAATCAAAATGAGTCTCTAGTGGATTTCAAAGTGGTTTCATAAGGAGCGTGTTGGTTCTTGGTGGAGGTCTGAGCTCTTTGAGTGATTCTGAGAGATTAGTCACCAACTTACATGAAGCTGTGTCCTAATGCAGGGGCCACACTAGAGGAGACTAGATCCTCTTCAGAGCAGGTCCCAGTAGAAACAGTCTCTTACTCTGTGTGTGAGGGTCCAGGTTCATTACTGAAGTTTAGAGGAACTCTCATGGACCAGTCACTCTTCAGAGACAGACATCTGGACCCTGGAGACTCTGCTCTCAGTCTGTGGTCCTGACCTCTGCAAACACAAACATGTTTTTATTCAGAACACATCATTCACTGGTTCATTCTGTGAGGATTCAGTTTGGAGCTTCACATGTTTGTAGCAGGTCTCTTACTTTGTGGTTGAGGGTCCAGGTTCATTACTGAAGACTAGAGGAAGACCTTTGGACATGTCACTCTTCAGAGACAGACAGCTGAACCCTGGAGACTCTGCTCTGTCCTCTTCCTCATCATAAACACTCATCTTCATTCTGAGAGGAAAAACACTGTGAGCTCAAACACACACAATGAAGCCAGGTAGTAAACTCAGTGTTTCTTTAACCTGAGACAGTTGAAGGTTTAATGTGTTGGACTCAACCAATCACAGCGTCGAGTCAAACTGTTGATTGACTGACAGAAGTTCATCCTGAATCTTCTTCTCTCTAAAGTCCACGAGTAGAAAACTGACCCAGAGTCAGTGACAGTGAAATAATATGAATGAATAATATAAATGTAGCTGAACACTCACCAGCCTCAGACTTCACGTCTCCTCCGTCTGCTCCTTGAAGTTAGAACCAGTCTGAACACTTTCACTGGAGGCTCCTCCCCCTCTCTGCAGGTACTGGAAATCACATGACTCTGGGTGTGACTGTGTGTGTGTGTGTGTTTGTGTGTGTGTGTGTGTGTGTGTGTGTGTGTGTGTGTGTGTGTGTGTGTGTGTGTGTGTGTGTGTGTTCACACTCACCTGCTCACTTTCCTTCCTTCTGCTCGTCAAGGTAATAATTGAGTCTGACCTGCTGAACCAGTTCACTCTTGAAAATTAAATGAATACACTTGACTCTGGGTGTGACTGTGTGTGTGTGTGTGTGTGTGTGTGTGTGTGTGTGTGTGTGTGTGTGTGTGTGTGTGTGTATGTGTGTGTGTGTGTGTGTGTTGTGTTCACATGAAGCTAACCCTAACCCATGTTTCCTCCTGTGATTTGAAGGTTGTTATATTTGGTGTTGGAGCTGAATGTGTGACTCCATCTGCAGAACTCTGCCACGTCAGGTCACATTCATACATCATCGTGAATAATAATTATTAGTCACATGTCAGAACTGATAAGATGCACATACCAGGTATTTACAAGCAAATCCACCCACTGTAATAAGTATGAGGTCTAGATCTCATCAGTGTAGATCAGCAATACATAAATACATGTAGAACAACTACAAGTTTACATGAGGCAGAGAGAGAGAGAGAGAGAGGTGGAGAGAGAGAGAGAGAGAGGGGGGGGGGGGGGGAAGAGAGAGAGAGAGAGAGAGAGAGAGAGAGAGAGAGAGCTATCGTAGTGATGTCCACATCTTCTCTCAAACAGGCCGATCGCTCTGATCCCAAGTTGATGAAGTTGACGGAGGACTTCCTGCTCGGCCTCGTTCAACCTGAACCGTTCACGTCTGGAGACGACGGGTCCACGAGTCAGTTTAATAAAAACCAAACAAACCAAATACAAGTGGACAGTGGACATGAAGCTGCTGGACGTCAAAGAACAGGTTCGATTCAGAGCCGTTTAAAAAGTCTCTTTAATTTACATGTTCACAGAAGTTTTCATGAAGGTTTTCTGTTGATTCTCAGCTTGTAACATTTCATCTTTTTAATATTAACTAACAGGGATGTTTCACTGAGAGCATCAGATTTTAATCTCCACAGAAGATAAGAGATCAAACTTCTATTTGCTCAATGAGTTTTGTAAAGTTCTTCTTTGACAGACCAGTGGCTCAGTGGATCAGCTGGCCAGTCTGTCGTTCAGGTAGTTGGACGTCTTTGCGTCCTGCAGCATGGTTTTGGTGACGTGGTCCAGTTTCTGCTGGTAGGCCAGTCTGTAGCGGCTGTACACGTCCTCGCAGTGCGTCAGCAGGCGCTTCACGTGCACAGTGACGCTGCTGGGAGCGCCCTCCAGTCTGAAACCACAAAGACACACAACGTGAGCTGAGGTCAGAAGGTCGTCTCATGAAGGACCAGGTCGGCGTCTCACTTCTTGAAAATGTCCTTGAACAGGCTGGAGGTCAGCGGGCGGTGGCGTTTCAGCTCCTCCAGGTAAACGAAGTCTCCTTTCAGAATCACCTTCTGGAACAGAACCTCGGCCCAGTCGGGACTGACGCCGTACGCCTCCGACACCACAAACACCTGCCGCACAAAACACACAACTTCTGTTGGAGCTGCGGCTCCTTCCACATCGTGCACTTTACTTCTCAAGAGTCTTCTAACGGTCAGAAGACTCCACGCTGCGTCACCACATCACCACACTCACACAATGTGTTTTCTAAACATCAACAGACTGAAGGTTGTGAAAGTGTTTCAGTGAAGCAGGAACAGGAAGTGACCTGGTAGCATCGCGGCAGCTGGACGAGCGTGTTCAGCAGCACCGCAGGTCGCAGGTTGATGACACGTACGTCTGAGCCCTGGTTCAGGAAGTGGAGCTGAAGAGCGACTAGCTTAGCTGTGAGGACACAGCGAGTCGCCTGACGCACACACGAGTCCTAGAAACACACACACACACACACACAGTTAATAACTCTCTTCAGTGAGTGTTACAGGAAGCTGGAGGAGCTCAGGTACCTTGGAGAAGCTCTCAGCTGCGTCCTTCAACAGACCCAACACTTTGACCAATGAGCTCTTCAGATCCGGCGTGACGACTGTTTGGAGACAAGTCGGTGAAACTCATGGTCACATGACACGAGGAGGAACCCTGACTCAGACGTTCACTGACGGTGAATCCTCACCCCACTCCTGAGACTCGATGATCTTCAGCTGCTTCCTGGCAGCCATCTCGTGGTTCTCTCCGATCTCCCTCCTCATGCTGAAGCACAGCGCCACCATGTTGTGCTTCTCGCTGTCTGCAGGGCCTTCTATCAGAAATCAACTATATCGTCACGTTATGTTTCTCTTGAGCACATGGAAATTACCTTCAGCTTCCACTTACTGTCACCTGAACCATACTGTTATTTCTGTATCTACAGTGTCTTTTAGGAAAACATATACTAGAGGGCAATGTATAAACATTAATACATCTTATTTATATAGAGCTTTTCAAGAAGTGCAAGTACTAAACTGAGGTAAAGTTAATACAAACAATATATATATATCTTATTTCCATGTGCCAGGACAGCCTCACACTTGGATGTAAACCAATTTTAAAACACATTTGCTTATACTGGAGATCTTTTAAATTAATGTCCCAGAAATGATTTCTGATGAAAAACCCCTGCCTTATTCATTGTAGTATTAATGTGTTTGAATAAGTCAGGCCGCTGATTACCAGCTACTGATTAAAGTCAAACAGTTATTGCTATACTCTGTGTTGATTTCTTTAATGTTAAGAATGTTTCTCATAAGACCTTATCAGATTGCATTGTGAAACATCTGGGTCACCTAATTTTAATGTAAACAAGAGGGTGAACTCTTGACTAATGACTAATTTTGCACTGAAACACAAACTTTATGTTACACATCTTAAACAATATGATATGGGAGCCACTTAGACAACCAGACCTGTGTGCTTTGCTGTGATTATAAATGACTGGAACCTCAGATAAAGAAAGTTATTTTCTGACTTCCATAACTGAGGCATTCTCTACAGAATGTAATGTGCCCATTCTACTTCAGATCCATTGGATCATTGTGTGTTTATGTTGCTTAAAGCAGAGCATTCACTGCTTTAATGTAATCAGCATCTTATCTGACAATATCATGGTGTAGAAGTGCAAGGAAATACCATTAGGTTATGATCAATGTCATTTATTGTGCACAAACATTACATTAAGGCATCTGCTGGAAATTATATGATCAACAATTCTCATGCAAATAAGACTTTAAAAACTACACAAATAGTGTTTTGGAGAGGGGGGTTTCAGAGGGAGGGGGCAGCTCTGGAGAAAGGTCTGTCAATCCAGGTCTGCTGCTTGGTGTGATGGAGACATGAGGTTAGCATCAGGAGCGGAGGCTGCAGGAGGGACCGTGGAGCTGAGGCACACCTGTACTGCTTCTCTTGAGAAGAACTGAAGGACACACAAACAAACCATAGTGTTAAATTATGAAGATGGTTCCCTCTGATTTTTTTTTAAAAACATAAACGTCAGACAGGCCACTAAAAACTAAAAATGCTGAAGCTAACAGCTACCATACAGCAAGCTAATGCCTTCCTAAGGCTGCCAGGGAGTAGCAAGAGTAGCCTTGTAGCAAGAGAGTGTAGCTAATCACAGCCCTCACAGTTCTTCATCAGTGGAGAAGTACCTCGCCATGTTTTCATCTTCAGAGGAGTCATCCAAAGACTGTGCTGCTGTTCCAGAATATGTCAGGCCCGCTGCAGCCTGCTGGGCTTGAACTCTGAGCACGCAGAGTAGGCCCTCACGTCCCCTCTCAGTAAATGACTCAGTACTGCCTGAGAATATATGATAAAAAACAAAACGTCTCAATAGTGCGTTTGTGTGTATGTATACATACACACATACAGGGCTTTCTTTTCTACAGAAATATTTTTCCTGAGTTGATGACTCTGCTTATTGCCATCTAGAATGTGAAACCAAATATATTTTTTGGTGTACCCATACAAGATGTCCAATGTAACACCAATAAAATCCAATCTACTACACTACGGTTTTAATGCCTCTGCAACAGCGAGTCGCCGGAGGCATAACTGTATGTTTTCGGATTGTCTAACTGTGTATTTGTGTTAAAGTCAAAAGGTCAAGGCCACACTGACCTCATCTTATGGTTTCAGTTGTCAAGAGATACAGTGTCATTTATATGAGAGAAGATATGTAGAAATATGTAGACGGACACTGCTCTGGTTAGCGGAGTCATACAACGCAGTGCGGAAATTCTAGTGTAGTTTTTTTGTAATAAATGGGTTATCTATTTTTACAATCTACAAAAAGTTATCTATACATTTGGTCACAGAATGTTACACAAATAAATTGGCATTAAAGTTGGCATCTTGCTGTCTCACCAGTCTGACGATGCAGCTGAAGCGTCCATCAAGGGCTTTCTGCAGGTAATTTGGATTGTTTGTTTCTTGTGAAGAGGAGAATAACATGAATTCATACCAATATCAGTTTACAATCAAACCTTTTTGTGTTGACCTTGTTTAAACAGAGTCAAAGGACATTGTACAACAATGACACACATTTTCCCACAGTACCTGTCGTTCACTACTGAACTTCTGACACCCATTACTGGACTGTGTCTTCCTGTAGAGTGGTGATGTTCTCAACGTTCTTTTCACAGTCTGTCAAAACAAAATTAGAGTTACAAATGTTAATGCCCCACAACCCATTGCAGATACGGTTGTATTTGCACACCACATCGGATCAAAACAAAACTGCAGTCTGGGAAACAAGCAGTTTTGGTAGATATAAGGGAAATGCTAATATTTCTACATGAAACATATTCAGTCCCTTAAGCAAAATAACAATGATGGCAGGCCGCAACCTCGATGCCTTCGTCTGCTTTGCTTACAGACTAGTTTGCGGAGTCTCGTGCTGCCGCCCACTGACCGATACATCATCGCTCTTTTCTGAAACTAATGAAGGCAAATTCACACATGTAGACAGAAATAATCAGTATAAATTAAAAGGTGTAAATATTGCTAACATTATGTGTGATGGGGGTCATCATTATACATAACAGAGGAAAACTTTGCACATGTATTCCTTAAATTTACTTGCCTTCCTGTGGAAAAAGTTGTTTTCCCAGTTAAACAATCACAGCAGGGAAGCATGATTGATCAAAATTCTTTCAGTGTGATATTAACTTGTATTTCAGCAAGTGTACTTTGGGGATTTAATAAAAATGTATAATAAATTTGGCAAATTATATAAAATGGTTTTTCTGGTATGTAACTTAAAAGTACCTCTTTAATGGTAGGATCATTTCTCTCCCTCATCTTCCTCGTGGTACGTGGATGATGGTAGTGGGCTCAACCCGGCTTCTCTTTCTCTCCAGGCTGCCCTTCCTGCTCTTCATCAAGCAAAACAAACTGTTTGGTCCAAGTTGTTGACGTTAATGAAACTCCTGTAGCTTCACTGGGATCCTCCTTGATTAAAAAACAGAACATAGCAATTGTTTTATAAAATGAATCGCAACTCCATAACATGGAAACATTATTGTCATAGTGCATACTATACATTAAACCAAATTGACCTGATATTGTGGAGTAATGGTAGACAAATACACTCCTTATTAATCTAAAGCATTCATAAATCAAATTCATGTTTATATTTATATTGTAGCGTCCCTCAATGATGAGCTAAGCGTCTTGAACTGGTTTCAACAACAATGTATTCACCTCCCAGGTAGCACAGGCTACCGTGGGCTGAAGCATGTGGCTAACAATGGCGTATTAGCTGATGAACAGCGTCCATAGTGTGGATTGACGGACTCTCTCCGCACTCGGACTGTAAACCTAGATCGTAACGATCTTTAAAAACAATAAACTACTTACCTGACAGAAGGAAGATGACATCGTGGTCTTCCAAGCGCGCCGTGTTTATGACGTAGCGCTTAGTTAAAGGACTGGTTGTTTACAAATAGGGTTTTTACGACAGCCACACGTCATGTCCGCTCGCGCACTCGGTCCGCTCGCGCACTCGGGCCGCTCGGCTCGCGCCGCTCGGGCCGCTCGGCTCGCGGACTCGGGCCGGTCGCGCACTCGGGCCGGCCTCGGTATAAACAGACTCGCATGATCCTTCTCATTAGAGATGTAATCTAGCCTCAAATATTACTATTATATAACATGAATAACATTCACGATCACTGAAGGACACCACGCAGGGACTGTGATTTAAACACCAAGCTGCGCCGTGGTGGCATGGCAACCGTCATAGCAACGATAAAAACATGCATGATAACTATTAAAATATTTATCATAAGCACGAACTGGCTGAAGACTGTGGAAGCAAAGAGCACATTTCTCGCTAGAAATGGTGTCAGAATGTATTTTTATGCCCAAACTAAGTTACAAAATTATATTTTTATCTGAAAAAACAGGGAATCTCCGCCATGTTTTCCTCTCCGCAGACGGGAGCTTGAGAGTCACGTGACGTGAGAACACGCCAATGCAAAACAATGGGAGGACTAAATGTTACCATCTCACAATCTGAGAGGCCAGATTGTGAGATGGTAACGTCGTTCCAAGTGGACCAACGTTGCCATTGAACGTTTTCTGATGAGACTGGGTTGTCAGCCTGCGACAAGAAGAAACAGGAGGCTGATCCTGGATCAGTGCTGTCGCTCTTCAGCTGCTCCTGACAACTCCTCCAGAAACTGACTCGGGTCTCCAACCTCCTCCACGTTGTCTTGGACTTCTGGGAGTTCATTTCCTGAAGGAGCTGAGTCAGAGAGAGAAATGTGATGAAACAAACGTTATGTATCAGGGTTAACAGCCAGCCACCAGGGGGCGTACGAGCTGTCTTGGGTTCACTTTTGGGAGCTGACATGTCGTCCATCCTAATTTACAGTCTGTGGTTTAGAGCTGACGGTGGATCTGGAGTAAAAGTTCAGGAAATCTAAGAAGTATAAAGTCAAATCTAAATGTTTCTTGTCAATCATGATGATAAAAATACAAGATGTCTGTGAATTACGATGATGTCATCAGACCTGGCTGAGCAGCAGGTGGTGGACGGGCAGGTCGGCCAGCAGCGCCACCTTCCTGGCCTGAGTGTAGCGCCCCCTGGCCTGCAGAGCGTCCACAGCAGCCTGGAACTCCTCCTGCTGGACAGAGGGTGAACTGCACTGAAGCAGCCTGGGAGACAAGCTGACGTCTGAGCCCTGCAGCAACTGACTGAGCCGCGACAGCTTCCTGAAGTCTGGACCTACACACAGACACACACCAGAGACACAGACACACACCAGAGACACAAACACACACCAGAGACACAAACACACAACCAGGACAAAACAAATCCATTGAAACAGGGATGTGTTTCTAGACTACAGCAAAAAATTAAATTTACTGTGACGTGTCCTGAGTTAATCGACCAATCAGAGTTCAGAACTTCTCACCAGCTGGAGGAAACCACTTTGCTGAGGGGGGGATTCACTGTGGATTCAAACGTCTCCTGATCTAAGAGATTCTCACATGTTCTAAACTCTCACCGTTGGACTTGAGGAGCTTGTCCACGTCGGCCAGGAGCTGCAGCAGGCGGTGGAGGTCGTACTGGGAGGAGCAGCGCTGCAGCATCGTGAGGAGCAGCACCGAGGCCTGGCTCTCCACCCACTGCAGGGGGAGTCCACCAGGGGGCACCGGGCCACGGTTTCTCAGCTGCACCGGCAAAGGAAAAGCAACAGATAAAAGAGAAATAGTTCAGTGTCTGTTGTGAACGTGTGTGTTTGTAATGTTGTGTTCTCTCGTTATGTGTTGATGCTTTAGAATTCTTCTTCTGCATCAGTGAGTCGTCCTCGTTCTTTGTGTTCATCCTACCTGGTTGATCTGCACTGAAGCTGCATCCATGACCAAACTGATTCTGTGTCAGTGTTTTTGATCAAATAAAAATGATGATTTAAGCCTAAATGTATTCTGTGAATAACCCTGGTGATGAGCTGATGCTGTTAGTCTCCTCAGCTCGATGGTGGAACTCACAGTGATCAGCGTCCTCTGGAAATCCAGCAGCTTCACTTTGGCCTCGGAGAAGTTCCTGTAGTCACAACACAGCTCGAACATCCTGAGCACCAGCACCAGGGGGCAGTCCTGAGAGATGAACGTTAATGACCATTATCAGGTTCATTCGATCTAATAATCTGACCATCAAGATGAATAAGACTCAAGTAAGAAAGTTATGAAATCGGATAAAAGAGAATAAATCTGTACGTAAACATTCGAGTGATTAAAAGAAAAACAGTCAAATCCCTGAAGGTCGAGTCAAGAAGAAATTGGAAAAACTTTTATCCCCAAATTCAATAATATGATGCTTTTTTAGAAACCTCCCCTGGATGAAAAGATGAATTTCATTCTTGGAGAGGAGCAGAGTTCCCTGGCAAAGTCCTCGGGGAGGAAATATCAGACTACATTAAATACAGTTCTGAGGATGGAGCTTTAATCCAGTTTGTATAATCTTAAGAACCAAGTTTCATGACTTTCATCTGACCCAGATATAAACTCCAGGAACAAACCAGTGTCAAAGCCTCAGGCTTAAAATGTGATGCCCGTCTATTAGTAGTGTTACAGTACAGGTGCATTCTTCTTATTGGGGTGTTTCAAGCATCTGTACCGTAATACCTCAAGTAGACAAGCATCACATTTCAATCTGCAGACCCACAGTCCCTTGTTTCAGTCAACATCCGTTGTCCTGTGTGTTGTGATTGTGTCTCTGTGTTGTGGTGTGTGCAGTTTTTTACCCTCTGGAACAGAGCGAAGCCTCGTAGGAGGGGCCTGACGTGGCCCCGCCCCAGCAGCGTCCTCCAGATGATTGACAGGTCGTGCAGGGTCCACTCGTGGTGCTGTGGGGCTACGAGCAGGTGGGCGGTGGCTTCACTCAGTGTGACATCATTCACAGAGGTCAACACCCACGCACACAGGCAGGGCAGCAGCTCCGCCCCCTGTCAATCAAACAGTGTACAACAGTGACATTTCTTTAACAAACATCACAGTGATTGAACTATTGGATTGTTGTTATTTACCTGTTGACAGGCAGCCAGCACAGCCAGTGTGGGGCAGCGTTGCACCAGCGCCTCGTGCAGCAGGAACCTGCAGGGCGACGCCTCCTCCTGGCTCTGCAGCAGGACCTGGAACAGCTCCCTGAGGGGCTCCGGACCCCCAGAGGCCTTCTCTGTGCTCCCACACTGCGGCTGCTCCTCAGATCCACTGCTCCTCCTCTGACGGTGCAGCTGCAGCTCCTGGAACGCCAGGCTCAGGTGGGCCTGGAGGGCGGGGCCAAACCGAGCCACCAGTGACCTCACCTGGTGGAGGAGGGTCAAACGGAGGTCACATGACACGAGACATTACACCAGTTTGATGGTGAGGGTTTCTACACTGACATGTTAATGTGAGGAGTTGTGTGTTCACCTGCTGGGGCGGGAAACTGTGCAGCTCAACAAACAACAGGAAGTGGACAAACTGTCCGTCATCGGCGCAGTGGGCGGGGTAAACAGAGCTGAGCTCCAGACTGTGAAGCTGACAGAACTGAACTGGCACCGCCCACTCCTGAGACGCCTCGTATGACGACCTGACACACACACACACACACACACACACACACACACACACACACACACACACACACACACACACACACACACACACACACACACACACAAACACACACACACACTTATTTGTTCCTTAGAACAGGAACAAATAAGCTGTTAGTATTTAATCTAAAAATTATTTCGCAAAATGTAAACAAATATAAACTTTAGCTTTACTCATGGAAACATCATAATAATTTGATAATTGGCACCTAACATCAGAAAACACCAACAGCAATAAATCATAAAATCATCACGGTGACACCTGCACAGACGTGAACCAGTTAAACCAACCACTGGTGCTGGGATCCACCTGCCTGACCTTTGTGTGACCAACATTAGGACCTTGTGTGAGGGAGTGAAGAGGTCAGAGGTCAGAGGTTATTTACACAGAAAGGAACCAGATCAATAAAAACACCAGAACCAAGAAAAAGCTCATGAACTGAGACGCACACAAAGACACACAACCTGAGGATCTTTAAACGCGTCACATTGTTGATGTGGTGATTTCAGTTTGGCTCCAGGATCCTGTTCAGTGCCGTGATTTCCTCTGAGCGTGAACGGGTTAATTAACGACTTCTGTTAATCGTGTAGAACGAGACAAATTCAAACCAGTCGGGAGCAGAGGGACACACCAGTAGATCACATGGAATCTTCTCTGTGCAGCTCAGATGGTTTGTAACAGGATAACTGTTCACACTAGTCCTAAATATCATAAATCATATTGTTAACCTGGTTTTCTGAAAACTTAATATATATTAATCACCAATAAAAAGCTCAACTTGTTATTCTGGGTCTTTGCTAAGAGTCTGGTAACATCCCACATTATTCAAGGAGACGTCTCACTCATGAGTCTTGTGAGACTTTGGTTGTTTCATGGAGACAAAGGTGGAAACGTGAGCGAGAGAGAAGAAGCTAAATCAAAGTAGAACCCAGTGAGGTTCCTCTGGTGAGAGTCAGTGGAGACGGCTTCATGCTGCTGACTCAGCTCCTCTCCTCTCTCAGGTACTTGTTCTACTGGAAAGTAGAATTTGTACTTACTCAATCTGGAATTTAATGAAACTTTGTCTTCAAACGACTCTGAAAACAATTTGTTCTTCCAGAGAAACAAGAGAACTACTTCCTGCTGTGTGACGTTCTTCCAGAAGACCGACTCCTCCGAGAGAGGCTCCAACAGAAACGACTGGTGAGTCCAACCAATCAGATTCTGATAAACACACACTCCCTGTCCTCTGGGTTTGGTTTAGGAGGAGGACTTCTTCTTCTTCTTCTGTGGTGTTTCCTCAGTGTGGTTTCTCTTGGCAGGAGGAGGTGCTGGAGCAGCAGCAGCAGGAGAGAGACGACGGCAGCTTCCAGCGTCTCTGCATGTTCTGCAGCGACGAGTTCGCTGGAAACAGGTTCTTCACATGAAGCTTTAAATAAAAACACCTCCTGATGGAACATGAACCAGAAATACAAATGAAACATGAAATATATTGGTTATATTTCAGGATTTACTCTGAAAATCAGGGGAAAGAAATCCAGAATCTACTTTTTCCATCAGAGCAGAACCGATGTTACATGAATATATTAAAATAATCAAGTAATGGATATTTTAAATAAATATACTGTCAGTTATATTTATTGATCATCTCCAGGTCATCTCTGCTGAACCACATGGCCCGAGAACATTCCTTCAGCATCGGACTCCCGGACAACATCGTGTTCTGCAACGAGTTCCTGGACACGCTGCAGAACAAACTGGACAAGTAGGAATCAGACACGTTCCAATGGGTTTGATTATTGATTCATCATCTGTTCAATATCAGAAACTGATCACATCATGAATGACAGCTGATGCTCTGCAGATGTCAGGTCATTGTGTTAAGTTTAGAACAGATTTAATCAAGTGTTGTCTTCTTGTGTGTTAATGTTGTGTTGTGCTTCCTCTGCTCAGTCTGCAGTGTTTGTACTGTGAGAAGACGTTCAGAGATAAAACCACATTGAAAGTCTTCATTTGATTTCCTGTTGTGTGATGAGCTTTACAACAACTGAAGCTTTGTGGGGTTTTGTTATTGTGTTGTTTGTTTCAGGACTCACACTACTTCGATCTTCACAAGCTGAGGACAGAACTCAGTGAGTGAAACATCAGCAACCTCCAGAACCTGCATCATCTGTGACATGAGATCTTTGTCTTCAGGCAGTTCAACAGATTACACAACTGTTTGTTCTTCTACACAAGAGAAGCAACAACAGTGTGTAGTCAGAAGAGAAGCAGGACACGAAACTCTTCAGTCCCTAAATCACAATGTGAAACCAAAACCAACCAGATCCACAGAAACTGAAGAGAAACACGTGAAGCTTCAGACTCGGATCAGAACTCGAGTCTTGATTCACAGATTCACAGACGATGCAGATTGAAATGCAGACGTTTGAATATTGATGAGACGCTCTGTGTTCACCTCTCGCTGTCTGCTCCTCTCAGACCTCAGGTTCTACCAGCAGGTCAAACTGGTGAACTTCATCCGGAGGCAGATCCACCAGAGCCGCTGCTACGGCTGCGAGGGGAAGTTCCTCTCCAGAGCCGACGTGCTGCGCCACATCGCGGCTGCAGGTCACGTGATGAAGCTGCCAGACGTGTCCACCTGGGACCAGCCGCAGTGCGTCCAACACCAGTTCATGTCTTCATGGTTCAGTTGTTTCCCAGTGGGGGGGGGGTCACTGCTCCTTCATCCTTATGAACTCAGGAGTGAACGTCTCTGTGGTCCTTCTCTCCTCAGGTATTACTTCCCCACGTATGAGAACGACGCCCTCTTGTGTTCGTTATCTGACAGTGACGAGGCTGAAAGTGAGGAGACGAGTCACGGCGAGGACGTCCCGGTGATCGCAGAGGACGTGTCCAACCTCAGAGCCCTGAGACAGACCAGCGTCCTCAACCAGCTGCTGAAGAAGAGAAGCTAGGACGAGGGACAGACAGCGGAGTGAAGACGTCTTCCTCTTTTCTTCTGGACTCTTCTTCACTCGCACTTTGTGAAAAGACAAACTGACCCGACGCAGCCGGAACGTGAACTTCAACACTTTACTTCACACAAATGTTCATTCAGTCAATAAAGAGGATGATCGTCATCAGAAGAACTTTATTACTTTCAGTACAAATAATACTGAGACCAGTGGAACCAGTAAGATTGTCTGTTTACAAACGAGAATTCAGAACCAAACTAAAAGAGATGAATATGATTCTGTGTAATAAACCGTGAGGTTGAAACCTGGTCCAGGGTCAGTTTGTCTTCTACTGGTTCTTCACTGGTGCAATGTTCCCGAGAGCAACCTGTCACACACACACACACACACACACACACACACTCACACACACACACACACACACACACACACACACACGAGAAGCTGAGGGATATTAGCAATTTATGAAATATGAGCTGGTAATAAACAACCTGCACCTGGTTCACGCATCAGTTAAATATAAAACCTGCTGATATCACCAGGGATCATTATCAGAATGCGTTTCGTCTGTGGTAGAAATGAGATGTTCATGCTCCTCAGGGACGACAGAGGACATCAGACATGTGACCTGGAGGAGGTGAGGAGGACTCTACTTCTTCACACTAAGTATTGATTTGATTTCCAGTATCAGACCAGTGAGGTCCCAGTGTGTTGCTCTACCTGTCCCAGTGCCGTCAGAGACTTCTTGATGGCGGCTGCCTCCACCAGCCTCTGACCCTCAGGGTCAGCGTGCCGTCAGACCCGAGACCTGGTCTGAACCTTCCACCTCCAGCGCCACCACCAGGTGAGAGCGAGAACTGAAGAGGAGGAAGAGTGACAACAGATCAAACTTGTGATACAGATTCCATGTTGGTGCAAAGTGGATCTGCAGAACCTCTGAGTGTTCATCTTGGTGGAGGCGATCTTCCTGATCTTCTCTCCCGTCTCCATGAAGCTGAGGATGTCCTCCTCGGTCCGGACCCGGATCTGCGTGAGTCCCGACTCCGACTTCCCTCGGACTCGAATGTCCAGAGCGGCGCCGAAGCTTTGGGTCAAAAGGTCGTTCAAGGTGTCATTGTAAATCTCCAGCATGGAAATCTGAGAAAGAATTAGACCCCCCCTCAACACATCCGGTGCTTTATGGTCTGTTTGACTTTAAATGATCATAATTCACTAAATGATCATCAGCTGTTTGAAGAAGACTTGAAACTAGAGACTGAGACAAAAACTCCTGAATGTTAACTGACGTTATAAAATGAGAAGTAGAGTCACTTTCTATAGAGACTACCAGTGGAGTCGCCCCCTGCTGGCCAGTACACAGAAGACAGGCTTCAGACACTTCTGGCTGGCTTCACTTTCTGGAGTCTGTCGATTCTACGATATTAATTTGTTCATGAAAAGAGACTTTTTCATGTTGATTAATTTATAACCTTCAGAGTTTAGGAGCCTTTTTATTTTTCTGCACTAATGGGAAGCAGCTCTTGTATGGACCTGAGAAAGACACACACACACACACACACACACACACACACACACATCTCTGTGTAAACTGACTCCTCATGTCGTTTTGATGAACCTCTGTCAGGTCACATGTGTCACAATGAGACAATTAGTCTCATTTGGATCCTCAGTGAAGTATTTAAAGATGTTTCTTCTGTAAAACAGCAGAAAGCCATGTGGTCGCCCTCAATCCAATCAGTGAGCTCCATTAACTGCACCAGATCAAATCCAATCTGTTCCCAAACCAGCCAGAACCGGACTGAAGACAAGAGTTTAATGATCCTGAGGAGAAAACAGAGCAAAGAACTTCAGGTAGAAACAATGAACAGATAAACACATGGAGTTCTGTTCTATATGTTTTCAATATATTCAATGAAAGGGACATTTTATTTTAATATTCCATTTAAAGTCACGCAGCACAAAGTGAAGACAAATCCTCCACGTTGAGTCAGAGAGGAGAACAACAGGAGGATTCAGATTTGTTCCACGTTGAAGAAAACGTTCATATAATGAGAATAAACCCCGGGAGGAGAAGTGGTTCTGTCTGGAGCTCTTCTCCTTCTGGACCGAAGATCTTTCACCATCTCATCTCAAACTGCTTCTACTAAACATAAATATCATCTTCATCTGAACTTCAGAGACTTTTCCCACAAATCCTCTCGAACCTGAAACCCGAGCAGAGGTTGAGGAATGTGCATCAACTGGATGTGATGGTGAATGAATGAAATCCACTGATAAATAATCCATAATAAATGTATTGATCTGCTGTCAGGCTGTTTATATTGAGACATATTGATCAGATGTAGAATCTCATTATGAGCACAAACTTTTCCTTATAAGTGGGTTAGGGTTTGTATGAAACGTCCTCGGGTCAGTTTTCTATTAAATATGTTAAAATGTTTATGAAACAGTTTCCTCAGAGACTTAAAGATGCTCTGCTCTTCATCGACTCTTCTTCATTCTGTAAATGTCTCATTCACTTTTCTTCTGCTGGTTTCCATTATGTCAAACTGGTGATTTTGTTCTTTTACCTGCACCAAGGACGAGATGTTTCCACCAGTTTGTTTGAAGAGGAAAGAAAAGCTGAGTCATGATTCCAGTGAAGTCGGTGGAAGGATGTTTATTGAGCATTAAAGCAGAGACAAGTAGAAACAGAACTTTTCTCTCTGAGATGTTTTTCTTCTCGTTACATCTGGTTTGTCACAGAGGAAATGATCCATGTGTTTGACTCATAGACTGAATATTAAGGCTTTGACTGGGATGTGCTGCTGTTATACTGCAGCGCCACCTGTGGGTCAAAAGTAGAAAAGCCACCACCGCTCTGCACCTGATGCAGAAATGAAAACGTCCCATTTTTAAGTCCAGAGTTTTGATCTTTTGTGTCAAAGACAAAACTCTGATATTAAACTCAAAGTGATTTCAATGTGTTGAACTTTGTGTTGAACTAAATCAATTTGTGACGTGAATCCAGGAACTTTAAGATCATAAACAATCATATACACAGAATGTGGTTCTACACACATGGAGACACACTGAGGGACAAAGGTGGACAATAATAAAGACAAACTTAAACACACTGTATGTGACTCTTTATAGAGGGGTTATATATTCTGCTTGTGTTGTGTCATTTCAATAAACACATTCTTCATGTGAATAAACACAATCGGGGCAGGAAGGTTGCTGGTTTGAATCCGGTTCAGATGGGGTCTTCCTGTGTGGAGTCTGCATGTTCTCCCCGTGTTTTCTCCAGGTGCTCCGGCTTCA
This sequence comes from Pleuronectes platessa, assembly GCF_947347685.1. Classification (NCBI taxonomy): domain Eukaryota; kingdom Metazoa; phylum Chordata; class Actinopteri; order Pleuronectiformes; family Pleuronectidae; genus Pleuronectes; species Pleuronectes platessa. The sequence continues at coordinate 1,443,020 of NC_070632.1, forward strand.
TCTCACAAACACATGCAGATTAGGGGTTGTGTAGATTGGAGACTACACACAAGCTGCTGCTGCTTCAGCCTCTGGATCCTCAGGACACAGCTCAGCCTCCGTCCACACACACTGTCCTCTTCACACTGTCCTCTTCACACTGTCCTCTTCACACTCAGCTTCACAAAGACCTCCACCTGTTGAGAGAAGAAGACATCAGTGTCACAGAGACTCTCTTCATCAGCTGTGAGTCAGTGATGCAGCTCATCCAGTAGAAAGAGCAGCAGGGACTTCAGTCCTGTTCAGAGGTGGAGCAGCTTCCTCTCTGCTTCATGTTCACGTGTTGGAATGAACACGCTAAGAGCTCAGTGTGTGTCCTCTGCATGTCAAAGTGCAGAGTGGACACCTGAGAGGTGGATTTACTGCTGTTACAGGTGAAGCCATGTTTCACTGTGTGTTGATGAACATCTGCTTCTGACAAACTGGGACCAGAGGAGACAGATGGACCTCAGCAGAGGTTCTGCTCTGTATAAAGAGCTCCTGGTTACCATGTGATGAGGAGAGGCTTCAGTCCCACTGATCTCAGAGCTGTGACAAAGATCCACCTGATCAGTTCTTCACTGATGAAGTGAGAGGACAAACTGTCTCAGATCAGATGAAGACGACACCGTCTCTGTCCCTCGTGTGAGGCTGTCAGCTGTGGTCCAGCTTGTGTAAGTTACAGCGCCCCCTGGTGGCATCTGGTCAAAATATATTACGTGACCACGACATAATAACGTGTGAACGAGATAAATAACTCGAGGCCACGAGATCTGAATCTGTTGTTTACTAACAAGACGAGTGGAAGACAAGAAGACACACACTGTCTCACTGTCTCTGAGGACACACACTGTCTCACTGTCTCTGAGGACACACACTGTCTCTGAGGACACACACATGGACCTGTCTCCAGGAAGCTGAGGTCATCTGGTGTTTTGGGGACAGGATGAGTCTGGAGACATTGAGATGTTCTGGGTGAGTTAGAGATCAACTGAACCAGACGTTGATTTAAACTTCTCTTATCCGTCCCTTTAAGGAGAGTGTGCACCACACAACAGTGTAGAGTCACTGTGGTCAGTGGGCGGAGCTTCTATACGGGTTGATCTCCAACTTAACCTGGAGCAGGTTAGCTGTCATCAGAAGTTACCATGGTGATTGACCTGGTTAAGAAGTGGACGAGCTTCGTAGAACTGAAAAAACTAAACCTGAAGTTAACCTGATGACCACAAATCCTGCTTGGTAGCACAGACCCTGGATCTGTGATACTGACTGCGTTTAGTAACATACTGATGAAAGCAGCGTGGACTGACTCCAACCATCTACTGACCTCAGAGTCTCCAGTCGACAGGTTGGACTCTGCTGTAGATCAAGAAGCTCCTTCACTGCTGCTGAGTCCAGCAGGTTGTTGTCACTCAGATCCAGTTCTCTCAGATGAGAGGGGTTTGACCTCAGAGCTGAAGCCAGAGAAGAACAGCTGATCTCTGTCAGACTGCAGTTCCACAACCTGGATAAAGAAATATGAATATTAGAATGTGTCCTCCTGTTGTTGAGGATCATCATCATGTCAACACAGACTCTCAACATGCTGCTGACCTCAGTCCAGTCTGTGACCTGAAGATAAATATCAGATCAGACATGTTGGACCATTGTTTCATTCATCAGCTTCTTCTCTGTGTGTTGGTCACTGAGCAGCTTTGTGTAATTAAACACTGTTTAAAGTAGGGATGGCTCCTGATGTCACTTTCTGTTTGTTTCTATACTTATCAACTGTCCAACGTGTTTCAATCAGAATGTGTCTTATTTTGAAAACCTGAGGAGGACGAGTGCTCGGCCTCAGTCCACATGTTATTTACTGACACTTTCTTAGTGATCAGGAGCAGGTGAGTGCAGGTGAATGGAGTTGATGAGGTGGACGTGACTGACAGGCTGGGTGAGTGACAGATGACTGAGGGACAGTGAGCAGAGCACAACTGAGACAATTTTAATAAATAATGACCCAATAAGAAAGAAAGTCTGAAAAGTGAAGAAGGATTTAAGGACCTCAGAGTCTCCAGTCGACAGTTTGGACTCTCCAGTCCAGAACACAGCAGCTTCACTCCTGAGTCCTGCAGCTTGTTGTGACTCAGATCCAGTTCTCTCAGATGTGAGGGGTCTGACTTCAGAGCTGAGGCCACAACTTCATAGTGAGTCTCTGAGAGTCGACAACCAATGAGTCTGTAATTAAAGAAAATATCAAATCTGTGAGAATTAAATCAGAAAACACAACATTCATACAAAACGTGATCATGTGACCCTCACCCTGGTAAATCCCCTCTTTGTTAAAAACTCCTCAAGAGAATCCTTTCAGATTTGGTTCAAGCGTTCATTCAGACTAACAGAGGAACTCATTAGAATCAGGTGGTCAGAGGTCAAAGGTCAAGGTCCCAGAACATGTTCATGGCCTCTTGAACATGATGTCTCAAGTCTGTCTTCAGGGGATTTCTTCACATTTAACTGAAAGACAAACTGATTAGATTTCAGTGGTCAAAGGTCAAAGGTCACAGTGACTTCATATTGTTGTTAAGTCAACATGTCAGGAACCTGGAGGGACGGACACTGCACTGGTTGGTGGTGGAGGACAAACACTGATTCAGTGATCGTCTCCTCACACTGTGCTAGCTACTTGCTCAGATAGATATAGATATCTATATCTATATAGATATATATACACAGAATGTACAATAACCTCCCTTGCACCCCACATGGTCGTATGTGTGTATTTGAAGAACGACTCATCTCCACTGATTGAACATGTTATTGATCATGTCTGGACTCACACAGCCTTCCTGCAGTTCCTCACAGCTGGGATCAGTCTCCATAGACCCTGGACTGATGTGTTGTACTTCCACAGGTCCAACTCATCCAGAACCTCCTCTGACATCTGCAGCATGTAGGCCAGAGCTGAGCAGTGGATCTCAGAGAGTTTCTCCTTTGATTTGTTCTCTGACGTCAGGAACTGTTTCATCTGCTGATGAACTGAGTGGTCGTTCATCTCAGTCAGACAGTGGAAGATGTTGATGCTTCTGTCAGGAGAAATGTCATCACTCTTCATCTTCTTCAGGTTGTTGATGACTCTCTTGATGATCTTTGGATTGTTCCCTGTCCGACCCAGCAGCCATCCTGAGACTCTCTGGATGATCTTTGGATTGTTCTCTGTCCGACCCAGCAGGCCTCCTAAGACTCTCTGGTTGGACTCCAGACTGAGGCCGTGAAGGAAGCGAACAAACAGGTCCAGATGACCATTTGTACTGGTGAGGGATTTCTCCATGGTTCTCTTCAGGAGGTCATCCAGGGAGAAGGTACTGTCTGTGTTCCCATATGTTCCCAAGAAGTTCTTGAGTTCTTCTGTGTTCCTCTTGGTGTAACAGTGGAACATGTAGACTGCAGCCAGAAACTCCTGAACGCTCAGATGAACAAAGCAGTAGACTGATTTCTGGAAGATCACACACTCTCTTCTGAAGATCTCAGTACAAACTCCTGAGTACACTGAGGCCTCTGTGACATTAAGACCACACCGCTCCAGGTCTTCTTGGTAGAACATGATGTTTCCTTCCTCCAGATGTTTCAGTGCCAGCCTCCCCAGCTTCAGGAGAACGTCCCTGTCAGCCTCCATCAGCTGCTGTGGACTCGTCTCATGTCCCTCACCGTACTTGTTGTTCTTCCTCTTTGTCTGAACCAGCAGGAAGTGTGAGTACAGGTCAGTCAGGGTCTTGGGCAGCTCTCCTCTCTGGTCTGTGGTCAACATGTGCTCCAGAACTGTAGCACTGATCCAGCAGAAGACTGGGATTTGACACATGATGTGGAGGCTCCTGGACGTCTTGATGTGTGAGATGATTCTGCTGCACAGCTCTTCATCACTGAACCTCCTCCTGAAGTACTCCTCCTTCTGGGCCTCAGTGAAGCCTCGTACTTCTGTGACCCTGTCAACACATGCAGGAGGGATCTGATTGGCCGCCGCAGGTCTGGAGGTTATCCAGACGAGAGCCGAGGGAAGCAGATTCCCCCGGATGAGGTTTGTCAGCAGCACGTTGACTGATGACCTCTGTGTGACCTCAGACACAAGCTCCCTGTGGTTGAAGTCCAGAGAAGGTCTGCTTTCATCCAGGCCGTCAAAGATGAACAAAGGTTTACAGACAGCGAGCGTCTCTGCCGTGAGCTTCTGTAACTCTGGATGGAAAACATGGAGCAGCGTGAGAAGACTGTGCTGCTGGTCCTTCACCAGGTTCAGCTCCCTGAACGAAAGCACAGCCAGCAGACCCACATCCTGGTTCTCTAAACCCTCTGCCCAGTCCAGAGTGAACTTCTGCACCGAGAAGGTTTTTCCAACTCCAGCGACTCCGTTGGTCAGGACGACTCTGATGCTGCTCTGCTGGTCAGTGGAGGCTTTAAAGATGTCGTGGACCTTGATGGGAGTGTCCTGGAGGATCTTCTTCTTGGAAGCCGTCTCAAGCTGCCTCACCTCATGTTGAGTATTAACCTCTTCACTCTGTCCCTCTGTGATGTAGAGCTCAGTGTAGATCCTGTTGAGGAGGGTTCTACTTCCTGTTTCATCACTTCCTTCAGTCACATGTTCACATCTCCTCCTCACACTGAGCTTATGTTCATCTGAAACCTCCTGCAGACCACGATCTGCTGAAAGACAAGAAACAATGTGAGAGACAGAGAATCTGAGAATCTGCTGATTGTTTTCATCAGATCCAGAAAAACTACAGAAAATAAAAGCTTTTTAACTTTGTGCTTTTCTAACGATGTTAAATGTTGATGCTGTATGAAGGAACAAAATAAAACCACATGTGCTGTTGTCAGAAGTGAAGACATCAGCAGACACATGTACAGTGCTGCTCTGACCGGCTGTCTGACCTCCAGCTCCTGTTCTGGATCTTTGTCCACACTGGGGACAGGAGGAGTCTCCTGAAGAACCAGACTGGTCCCAGTATGAGGTGATGCACTGTCTGCAGAACCAGTGTCCACAGCTGGTGGAGACTGGATCCTTCAGGACGTCCTGACACGAAGCAC